>NW_027266640.1:0-70581 GCF_046630445.1 Rutidosis leptorrhynchoides
GGTGTTGTCTCATTAAAAGGGAAATATCATCGGTTACGTGCAACCTATCGACTGTTCATTGAGCTTATCAACCACACTGGTATTACTTGGGATGCTGATAGAAACATAGTTTTTGCTCCTGAAGAAGTGTGGCAGAAGTTAATTATGGTGTGTGTAATAATATTTGGTTATCGCTTTAGTAATTTCTTCCTGCTTCCTTATTACCAGTCCCACAATTGTTGTTGCTGTTGTTGCTGTTTTTGACCATGTTATGGACTGGATCTCATTATAATGTTTTAGAACTTCTCAATTTACTGTTTGTATTGTCATTTTCATATCGTTTATGAATTTATATTTCAAAAGAGAAGAAATACAACACATTTAAATGCAGAAGTTGTAAAAACTACAAGCTGATGAAACAGACTTTCAGTCCTAACATTGCCAGTGGTATATACGCTTTTTCGTCTTCGCAAAGACCTGCCACATCTGATGAGGAAAGATTTCTTGATGAGGTGTACTTTAAGGAGATCGTTGATAGTAGAGAGGAAGAAGTTGTAGATGTTGTTACGTCAACGTCGAAGAAAAAGACAAAAAAATTAGTAGATTATGGTGGTGGTCATTCCAAGCACATGACAAATTCAAAAGGGAAAAGTGCTAAACTAGATGAATGTTTTGAAAAGTTTGTTGCATCTATGTCTTCAAGGGATGAACTAACCATAACAAAATTACAAAGGCTGGAAAAGAAAAACCAAAAACAACGTATGGAAGAATCAAGCTACATGAGTGTTGATGAAAATGAATTTATAATTGATGAGGACATGGATGTATTAAACAACATGGATGGTCTATCGGCTTTGCAGTATACGATTGCCGTCGAACTCTTCGATGACTTAAACTGGAGGAAGAAGTTCTTGAAAATGATACCTAGAAGACAGATTGATTACTTACAAACCTTGGAGCTGCAAGGACTTCCAAAGACCAAATGAGTCAGAATTTATTTTACAATGGTTATCTGCATAATGTTATTAGATGAATTCTAGCCGAACTGATTTACTTTTTATAATTATGCTTTAATGTAATTTGTCGGATTTTAAGTCAAAATATATAATGCATGTATTATACTACTTCTGCATATTACTTTAAGTGATGAAATGCATGTATTCTACTACTTCTGTATATTACTGTGAATGTTTTGATGTATCTATTAATAGGTTATAATTGCTAGGCAGTTTGTATGGTGTCTTCTGTTATTCAGAAGCCCTTGTGCAATGTCAAGTTGTGGCTCAGTATAAGTTTCGCTGATCAGAGCTGTGTAATCATCTCATCCTCCTCTATAAGAAATTATGTATAGATATAGTGTAGTTATAGATGATAAAGTCACATGTTGAGTTTCCGTATTCAATATGTTTAATTGAATTGCTGAGGATGAATTTCTGTATTCAGTAGTGTAGTTATAGATGATAAAGTCGCATCTTGAGTTTCTATTGCTGTCTGTTTAATTGAATTACTGAGGATGAGTTTCTATAAGCAGTAGTGTTATTATAGATGATAAAGTCATGTTGAGTTTCTGTATTCGGTATGTTTCTGTATTCTGTATTCAGGATTCAGCTTGTTTCTGTATTCTGTATCCAGGATGAGTTTCTGTATTCAACATGTTTTTGTGTTCTGTATTCTGTATTCAGGTTGAGTTTCTGTATTCAATATGTTTCTGTATTATGTATTTAGTATGAGTTTTTGTATTCTGTATTCAGCATGTTTATGTATTTTGTATTATGTATTCAGGATGAGTTTATGTATTCAGCATGTTTTTGTGTTCTATATTTTATATTCAGTATGTTTTTGTATTCAGTATGATATTGTATTATATATTCTATATTCAGCATGCTTCTGTATTCTGTGTTATGTATTTTGTATTCAGCATGTTTTTGTATTCTGTATTTTATATTTTGGATGAGTTTCTGTATTCTGTATTTTGTATTGAGTTTCTGTATTCAGTATATTTCTATACTTTGTATTCATGATGAGTTTCTATATTCAGCATGTTTTTGTATTCTATATTCAGGTTGAGTTTCTGTATTCAGTATATTTCTGTATTTAGGATGAGTTTCTGTATTCAGTAGTGTAGTTATAGATGATCGAAGTTTCTATTGTTGTCTGTTTAATTATAAGCAGTAGGATAGTTATAAAATAAACTTCAATTATTGAGTTCCTGTTTAGATCATGACCTTAAGTCACATGTTGCTGTCTGTTTAATTGATGATTTGAGGATGAGCTGTGTCAGGCTATGTTTATGCCAGGACTTTAGTTATAGTACTAGGGATGTTCTGCAATTCTGTAAGCATTGCTGTCTGTTTAATTGAAAAGTGTTTGACTGTGAAGATTGCTTCTAGTCCGTGACTTTGTAGCTCATTCTGTAATCTATCAACTACCTGAGGCATGGAAATACAAATGGCTATTTGTACTTGGCATGGATCCTTGCATAGCATGTGGGAAATTACTTTTGAATATTTCTTTTTCTTGTATGCTCGGATAATGTGGCTATTTGTTTTGCCCGTGACCTTAAGTCACATGTGGCTATTGTCATTTTGAATTATCAAGTCATTGTCATTCTTTCAATGTGGCTAGAAACTATATAAATGTAGAACATGTCTCAAAATTCAAAATTGTAAATGTAGTACAAGTCTCAAATTCGACATCGTAAAGTTTTTCTTTTCATTTAAGTTAATTGCTTCCGTCTTGTTAAATTTACTGTTATAGATATTTATATACAGTTAGATGTCAAACGAAATCGAGCATGATTCAAGTGATACCGATTCCGATGGTTCGTTGGAATCTGTGAGCACAACTTCTTCTACAGAGTTGATGGAATCTATGATTGGCCTCATATACTTAATAGAAACAGTCGAGAATCATTCAAAAATTGAAAGAATGCCTGCATGAATTCTACTTTAAGTGGCAGGGCTTACATGGAAGAAGTCTTGAATGGTCATCCTTTAAGATCATATGATCTTTTTAGGATGAGGCCTCATGTATTTAGAAAGTTATGCAATAGATTACGAGAGATAGACTTGCTTCAAGATCAATGTAATATATCAGTTGAAGAAGGCGTAGCCATGTGTCTTTATATTTTCAGCCAAAGTGCCCGTATGCGAGTAGTTGGCGATAGATTTCAACATTCTCTCGCAAGAGTACATTGGTGGGCAAAAAAAGTTTTGAGAGCATTAATTGGACTTTCTCAAACTATTATTAAATTTCGTAATAGAGGAAACGTTCAACCTGAAATTCTTGATAATCTAAAATGGTTCCCATACTTTCAGGTAAGATTCAAGTGTTACAATCCCTCACATGATATGTGCATTAATAATAGGATTTAATTCCATGTGTGTCTATTTGTGTTTCTTTTGTGTTTCTTTAAAAAGAACTGTATAGGTGCAATCGATGGCACACATGTAACAGCTTGGGCTATCTTATCGTGGGCGTAAAAGTACATTGACCCAAAATGTATTGGCCGCTTGCTATCACGACATGATGTTCACATTTGTCTGTAGTGGATGGGAAGGGATTGCAAATGACTCCCGAGTGTTCATTGATGCGGTTACAAGGGCTGAACATGCATTCCCTATGCCAACCGACAATAAGTACTAGACATATATATGTGTGAATGTTTTATTTATTTACTTAAACAATTTATTAACGGTAAACTAATGTACTATATAACATGCACAGATCAATTTTATCTCATCGACTTCGGATTTTCGAATGTACTGGGATTTTTGACTCATTATCGCGAGGAAATGTATCATTTGAATGATTTTAGTAGCATGGGGCGGGTTGCATATAGGGGCACACGTGAGCTATTTAATCATCGACATTCGTCATGCCGCAATGTGATTGAGAGATGTTTTGGTGTATTGAAGGCCAAATTTCCGATCCTTAAATTTATGCCTAATTATAGTTTCCAACGACAAAGGTTATTCCCCATAGTTTGTTGTGCTTTGCAAAACTTCATCCGACAAGAGGATATGACTGATAACTTGTTTCACAACACAATGTTGAAGACATGCCGCTCAATAATAGTCGAAAGACAAACGCCGATGAAGATATCATTCATCTAGATTTGTCGCAACAAATACAAAGGCCTGAGCTTAGAGACTCCATTGCTACTCATATGTGGAATGATTACGCCAATCGTGATTGACGACGACGCTAGTTTATTTTGTGTCATCGTATTATTAAATTATGAATGCGTTATTATGATTTTTATTTGATGACTAAATAACGCCAACTAATATTCGTGAACTTCCTAATTCTAAAAGTTAATATATTGTAAAGATTTCTTACCTATATAAAATAAAATTCAAAAAAAGAAAGAAAACAAAATAAAACATGGAGAACATTCTACTGAACAAAATTTTCATTTTTTTCTCATGAAAAATTGAAATCACAAATGTGACAAAACAAATTTTCATTTTCAATAATTATGAAAATAAAGAATGAGAATTGGTGAATTTTTCTGAAAAAATGAAAGTGAGAAATCTCTCTGGGTGCATTTGTTTTTTTTAAGATTAAGATGTCTGAATCTGAATACATATCTGAATATTAAGATGTGATATCTGAATCTGAATAGAGATTTATTAAAACTGTTTGTTTTTTAAAAATCTGAATATATCTTAATTATATTTTTAACTAATTACTCCCTCCGTATACAAATAGATGACGTTTTGAGAGAATTTTTTTGTCTTTAAATAGATGACGTTTTGAGAATTTTAAGGTAATTTTTACATATTTGCCCTTTTCTCTTTCTTTCCATTATGAAAAAAAAATGAAAGAATATTATTTAAATATAAATAGAAAGGATAAAACAGTAAAATGAAGATAAATTTTGTCTCGAAAAGAGAGATATTGGTATTAATGATGATGACTAAAACGTCTACTATTAGTAGACAGAGGGAGTAAAAAACTATGTTAACTAATTAATTATTGGGTTTGTGAAGACGTGCAGTTAGTACAGCAAGGAAAAAAAATTTAACTAATTAATTATAGTGATTAATTAACATCTAAATTCTATTAAGTTGGGAAAGTGTCAGTTAATAGATTAGATCCTTTCAGAGATAATAAGTGGATTTTTTAATTAAAAAACAAACACTCTTAATGGGCCAATATTAAGAGGTGTATTAAGACTCATTAAGTCCAAACAAATTAATCCAACTTTTTTTTTTTTCTTTAAAGACTAAAGATGCATTTATTTAAATTTAATAGATCTTAAAATATCTCTTAATTTAATGATTCAGATTTGAAGCAAATAAGAGCGTTTTTTTTCTTTTTAAATTTGACCACTTATTATATCTTAATATATCTAAATCATTAAGTGTTAAAACTCGAGCTTAATTTTATTGAGACCTTAATGCGCGGAGAAGTACCATACTAGAGCTGCATGTATACTTGCAAATCGGGATTTTTTGGTTTGATTCCTGCCTCAGTTCCACTTTCTTTAACATTATTTAATTTTATTTAAATTTTAAAATATAGATTTTGTCTCTTACGACGTAGTTACTTTTTATATTTTCTGCAAATCCTGTAATATAACTTCACAAGTATTATAAAGCATTATATATTATTATTATTTAATTTATTTTTTATTTATAATATAGGGAGTATTGTTCTCGTTCGTAGTTTCAATTCTTTTTTTCCGTCTCTTTTAAGATCAAAATATGAATATCTTATTATTTTACTGTTTTTCTATAATTAAATTTCAAAATTATTTTTCAATAACTTGAATTTATTTTCTCATTAAGAAATAAGTTTAATATCTTAATTTTAACATAAGTTTCTATCAATATTATTCATTTAAATTAATATTTTATTTTATTTTATATATTTGTTAATTGTCTAATATTTTTGGAAAAATAATTATTCAGATGTATTCAGATATTTGAAAAACAAACAGTCTTCTTATATCGTAATTCAGATTTAGAGATAACATCTTAATATTTAGATGTATATTAAGATTCAGATATCTTAATCTTATAAAAAGCAAATGCATCCAAACTTACGTATTACATGTGTAATAAACTAACTTACTTATTACATGTGATTAATTTGTATACGTAAATTAATTCTGTATTTTTTGAAAATATGTTGTTATTATTATTATTGAAGTATTCTAAATTCAAATCCTTTTAACATTGTTTCCCTCCTTTTTATGTGAAATAAGAGATTTTTATTACAAGCATTTTCTCCTCCACTATGAATCCATGATAAAGTTACGTGAATGTCATAAAAATATTAATTTTAAACCACAGAAATTAATAAAATAAAAAAAAATTGATTTTTCTTAAGATGTACATTTGATCAGCATTTAATATTTTTAATTTTTACGAAAATATTTTAAATATTTATAAAAATTTAACCCAATTTTTTTAAAAAAATTATATAATATTTTAATTATATTTGAATAAAATTTAAATTAAATATAAAAATTTTATTTTATATTTAAATCTTCCATAAAGATGTGTTTTATTAAATATTTATGGTGCAAATGTGGAATATTACGCTCGGTATAAAAATTGAATTAAGAAAATCGACATTGCAAAAATTTATTCAATTACTATTATGACCCAAAGTCCCAAACAATGAAACTTTAAAAGGACTAAATATATATATATATATATATATATTTTTTTTTTTTTTTAAGTTAGAGGACTGATGAAAATAAATTTATAGTCTGAAATCATTTTTTTTTACTGTGCTTAGCTGAGAGCCCATTTGGGAATAGGCAAAAGCCCAAAATACCACAAAAAAGTCCACATCACAATTTCTAAAAACCCTACGCTAAATCCCCCCTTCTTCCAGTCTCCGTTACACTCCCCAACATCGGAAGGAACTCTCGGCATGATCTCTGCAATAATCAAAATTCAATCCATATCCTTTTTGATCAGTCAGAGCATTGGGCGTCGCTTGTTGAATTTAAATTTCAAAAAAACGATGTCAGCCTTATCGAGAGGCCTCATTCTCGTCTCTGTCAGCATTTCTCTATCAATACGACGAAAACCACATTGAATCCCATTAAAGCATCGGATTACTGTTTCGTTTGAGCAGCAGGAAGTTTAGCAGCGACGCGTTGATTGATGGCAGCGAGATCGAGGCCAGAGCTTCTCGAATAATCGAAGCTAAGGCAGGTGAAATGACACTTAACTCTAGGCGTACTGGCCTCATAGCTGTCAAGTGTGGTATGAAAGCTATTTGGGACAAGTGGGGTAAAAGAGTTCCCATCAGCGTTCTCTGGGTCGACGATAATATTGTCTCTCAGGTCAAAACTGTCGAAAAGAAGGAATCTTTGCCTTACAGGTATGTTTTTTCGTATGCCATTTGCAGCTTTGGCTTTCACATTGTGTTCATGACTCATTTTTTGGCTTCCTGAAGATTTTTAGATTAAAATTTGGATCCCAGTGTACTTTTTTAGCTCAATTGTTGTTCCAGGACCATTAATGACTGCAATTTTTACTGTGGTGATGGTGGTAGTTAGATTGGTTGCGGACAGAAGAAGCCCAAACATTTGACGAAGCCTGATTGGGTCATTTTCGGGCTCAAGGTGTTCCGTTGAAGAGAAAATTGAGGGGAATTTCCTGTGACGAAGATGCTCTTCTTCCTCTGGGTACATCCTTGGTGTTCGCCATTTTGTTCCTGGCCAATATGTTGATATCACCGGAATCACAAAAGGGAAAGGTTTTCAGGTGGATTTACCTCTTGTTCTTGTTCTTGCTTTTGTCCCCTTTTTTGTTTATCAATTCCTGTTTTGTATGTGTCTTTCCTTTCCATTTGCTGAGAACATGCCCATATGAAAGTGAATGGGGTTCATTTAAGATAAATCATTAAGCTGTTGTGATTTTCGTAACACCATATTTTATGCTTATATCATCATGGCTTCACCCGCTGATGTTTTATTTCCCCAGGGTGTAATGAAAAGGTGGAATTTTGATGGAGGGCCTGCAAGTCATGGTAATTCAAAAGCACATGAACTGGGGGTTCTACAGGTCAAAGGGATACTCCTGGAAAGGTTTGTCTTCATTTTGGGTTCATGTCTCTCCAAGTTCTTTTCTTTTGGGGATCATAAAATGTCTGTTCGATTACAAAACAAAAGGAAATAGTTTTGATTTAGTTTTGTGGCTTGGTTATAATGTTTGTTTGTTTGCTGTAATAGGTATTTAAAGGAAAAAAGATGCCTGGCCGAATGGGTGAAAGCAGAGGACTGTACAAAATGTTTGGGTCTACAAAGTTGAACCGGCTAGGAATTTAATTTGGGTGAGAGGCCAGGTATGATTCTGGATTCCCTCCCCAAATTAGTTGTCAAATAGGTGGTTGAAAGCTTAAGTTGAAACAGTATCCTTGGTGGAGGCACTCTGAACGAACAACATTGAAAAAATTACATACATGGGTCATGGCTTATGAGATTGTTTAGCAGGAGTAGCTTTGGGTTTATTTGGCTTTTTATTTTCTACTGGTCATGATTATATAAGATAAAGAGTGAAAATGCCGTGCAAGTCAGTATCCAAGGCTTCTTACTGTTTTGCAGGTCCCAGGTGCTGAAGGGAACTTTGTATTTATAAAAGACGCGTGTTACAAAAAGCCTGATGTTTCAATACTCCCATTTCCCACTCATTTTCCCGCTGAAGACGAGGAAGAGTCCGCATTGGAACCTCTGGTTGCCGATCTCGGGGATGTAGAATCCATTTATGGCGGCAGATTGATCAAGCCGGAGTTAATTTTTTAGATTATTCCCCAGAAAAAGCTTGTTTCGTAGGTTTTGTCAGGAAGTCGCATGGGCAATTTACAGATATGCTACGGCAGCTCTAGTGCGTTTAATGGTTTTTGTTTCTGTAATGTGTTATTCTTCCCTCGTCCCAAGAAAGGGCAATTGATAATCGTGGAGAACTTTGAGCTTGGAATTTTGGTCCAAATAATGAGCAGCAACATTGTGAACGTTGAACTTCAGACTGGATGGTCTATGGTCTTTTACTTTTTTGCTAGAGTACAAACAAACAAGAGTTTTCATAGTGATAGCATCATTAAGAAAGAAAGAAAGAAAGAAAGGGAACATTTTATTTTATAGCAGATTACCAAAACCGTCAGCAGATAATAGTAGTGATAATCGGCATAACCTTTTTTTTTTTTAACTAATGCTTCAAGTTTGTGATATACTGTAATGAAGAAGAAGCAATAAGGCATGATTCTAAGGCATCAAGTTATTTATGTGCAAAAAGTTATTAGACTGATGGTATAATGAGACAAATTTCATATTTCAAAAAATAAATAAATGAAACAAATTTCATGTATTTGCTAACCAATTAAAGGGTAGTTAATGCTTTTGTTTTTTGAAGATTAGAGTAATTAATACTAGTAATTGCCCCATTAATTAGTATTTTAATGGGCTATATATCTTTGCAGTCCAACTATAGGAAGGCTTTAATTCTGTCCAATATGGCAATATAATATAATAAAACCCACATCCCCTCCTCTGTCTCTCTCTCTGCAACTCTTAAAAGAGGAAAGAAAACAATCCCTAATTTCATGAAGGACTTGGACCACCACGTTACAGCTCATGAATGCTGTGGCATCTGCTCCGAGCACAGCCGACAGCTGGAAGATGAATCACGCTGGATCCCTCCACAACATCCGCCACAGAGCCGCCTACCGCCGCCTCTGCACCAACTGCGTCCTCAAGAACAACGCCGGCGCCTTCTGCCCAATCTGCCTCAAAGTCTACGACGAAGGCCGCTGTCCTCCGCCTCCACTCCGCCTCATGTGCCTTAGATGTCCCTCCATTGCCCACTCCTCCTGCGTCGCTTCCACCAGCGGCCCCGCCACTCCCCGCCGCTTCACCTGCCCTACTTGCTCGAACCCCAGCTTCGTGTTCTTCAAGTTCAGGCGTCAAACCGATGACGTCGAGGACACTAGGAGACTGATTGACGAGAATTCATCGAAAGCGCTCGTGGTCGCTGCCAAGGTCGCTTCCATTTCGATGAACAGAGCTGCCACGCAGGCGAGGTTCGAGGCGGAAAGAAGAGTGAAAGACGCAATCATTGCGAAGAAGAAAGCCAGGGACGCATTAGAGAGGTTGGTTTACTTAGCTGGGAAAGAGAAAGAGATGAATGACATTCCTAATTACAATCAAAATAGGCTCCTTGGTGTTAAAAAGACCAGAACCTGAAATAATTTCAGTAGAATTCTGTCTCTGTCAGCTGTTTTTTTCATTTACATTTTGTGCATTGAGTCGATGTAACTAGTCATGATGTTGAAAACTTGATCGTTTCAATGAAAACTCAATCCAACTTGTTTGCATTTGAATTCTTTTCTATCAAAAAGAAATGTTTTTTTTTTTAATTGCTTAACAAGTAGTCGTGTATGTAGTAGTACATGGAAGGAAGAAAGAAAGAAAGAATCTTTCTTCATCCTAACTATACACGACACAAAAAACCATGGAAGTAATAGTCCTATAGACATACATTACTTCAAAAACAATTTTTAACTATAAATTAAAATGAAGACGTAATGGTGACTTGGTGAAGCTACCTCTCTGTCCTCATTCTTGTAAAATTCAGTTCTGTAAACCTCCAAGGTATTTCGCACCACTTGCCGGAATAAATTCTCGGCCACCAAGGTATGTGTCCACAGTCATCGTGACGCTTCTTCTCTGTTAATTACATGGAAACCCTTCCACTTAACTCTTTGTGCCGTGTTAGATCCAGGACCTCTGTTTGCATACTCAGCATAGTAAAGTGTATCCAGTGCAAAGTTTCCTTCCCATGGATACCATCAGCTGGCTGAATAAAATCTCCAAGCTGAGATTCCATCACGATAGTCCTCGAGTACTCCTTCCATGGCCGGCCGAGGTATGTCTCGATCTTGAATCGGTCCGGGAACAGCAGTTGTTCTGGAACGATTCTGCAGTTGTGGATAACCAGAGCGGATTTCTGTTGAGCTTCTTTCGTCCGTGAGCAGTGACCGTGTTCTTTTGTTCATCCATAGGCTTTCTGACAACGATCAAACTATTCTGGATGACGACGGAAAGAGTCGCCGAAGATAAAATCGACAGTTCCCGATATAACGCAGTTCCGATAGAATTGTCGTAGAGATTGAAGGTAGAGTGTGTCCTGGTAACCGTCCATTCTACAGTTATAGAAAACTGCCATGTCGCCTTGTACTCGTAAGGCCACTGCTTGATGTCCTTTGGGACCAGCTGTGTTTTGGAATCCCATTCCTTTGCATACGAATTTTGGTGCTTGAACCCCAAATGTAGCAGTGTTCATGGTGGTGACTCCATCCAGAGCGTAACTTACCTTATTGGTGACAATTGTCTTCCTAGGTCCATCTCCGTACATGAATATATTCTCCATGTACTTCTCGACCAATATTTTCTCGTTATAAACTCCGGCTTTCACATATATGACGAATCTATCCTTGTTGCCTTTCGGGTAACTAGCAAGCGCCTCGGCGATCGTCTTAATTTTCCACTCCCATCTGGAGCCACGACTGCATTAGGCTGCAAATTCGCGTTATTGTTGCTAGCCAGAAGCTTCCTGTCTCCTGACGACACCCATTCAGGAGTTCCGTCTCCATTACTGTCTTCTTCTTTTGCCTCCTTGAGACTCCTCCCAGCAGTGGCATTTGCGATAATTGAATTGTTTCCAGTAGCCAAGTTCAAAGCTCCAAGCAGCTTTGAGACAACCGAAACGATAGCTATGCGTTACTCGTCAGTTGAGTAGCATCAATCATCCGTCTGATACGGCGGACCGAACTTCCGGTGCCTCCTGAAATCCGTCTACACAAGTTTCCTGATAGGAAATGACAGCCGTCAACCAATTCTGAATCTCGAGCTCTCTATCCGCAACGGTTTTCTCATTTTCTTCAGTGACGGCTGCTAACGAGCTCCTTAATTCGTAAATAGCGTATCCCATGAGATCCTTGCAATCGTTTAACGCCATCTTTTGCCGTTTGTCGTCTTTATTTGCAAGTTTCGTGTAAACACCTTCCGTGTGGTTCAAGGCCTTGCTTATCTCTTCCATTGCCACGTTAATTGCTGCTTGTAGGAAATCTTTTGGAGTAGCGCTTTCGTTATTAGCCATTGAGGTCAGGCTCTTAACACATGTAGCCTTATAATCTGTGCCGGAACAGACAGAAGCTACGGATTTTGGAGGTTGACTTGAGGCAGCGTCGTCCTCGGCGGCAGTGCCGCGCTGTTGTTCTTATTTACACCAACAATTACACCAATACATACTCCTACTACGAGGATGATCGACACCCCCGCACAACGGGTTTACTACTCATTTTATTTTATTATTTTTATTTTTTATTATTTATTTATATATATTTTTTATTGCTGTGAAGATCATTGTCTGATGTGAATTTTTTTTTTTTTTTTTTTTTTTTTTTTTATATGAGAAACATGTTCCAAATTTAGATTTGAAGAAGAAGATCATCCACAGAACAAAAGATCGGTCATTGTTTGATTTAGCCTCCGACATGCTCGTAATTAGCCAGTCAATGATTTTTCTTTAGCTATTTTAAGGCTACTCTCTAAATCAACCACTGCCATGCATATACCTTTAACGTAGCTTTGCCATTCATTCCTTGTTAATTATACACGTTGACAATTAAAGCTTCTGATAGTAAACAAAAGGTTTCAAAACATGTCTATCTTATCTAAATTTTAATTAAAAAAAAGAAGAAACCATGTTGTCCAGTAAACGAAAGTTCAGTTTCTTGCTATTGAAGTTTCCTTATTCATCAGTCAATGATAGACTGATTAGCTCAAGTGCTAAGGACCTATTCTTTTAACACGAGGATCTCAAGTCTGAACCTAGCTTGTGGACGAAGAAACTATCGGATAGAAATCTCTTACATTTTATTGCTCGATTCTAGTGGAGTTGCGAATTCATGATCTTCCCGAGAGATCGTATAACTGATTTCGATATCTGAGACTAGAAAAATAAAACCTTATTCATCACACATGAAGAGTGAAGCTAAGTGAATAAATGAGTGATAGCATGAAAAAAAAATCTTGGATGTGGGAATTTCACTTTTGGAGAGTTTCTGCACAATTTCGGTTCTTCTTGATGGGCTTTGGGGGCGTAATGTAAAAACGGCCCATTGGGAAAGAGTGAACCGGATAAACGGATTTGGTATTGTCTGTCAGTGAGCATCATCCATGAGTCTCAACAATGTCTTCATCCGTACATCTCCTCCAAGGTATAGCCAACCCACAATTCTAGATAAACAACCTCCCAAAGCCTCACCTTACACCACTTCTTCAAGCTCTGGACTCTTGCTCAACCATGGCTGACCTCAAGCAATGCCATTCCCAATTGATTAAACTAGGACTCTCCACTGACAATCACTCAATGGGTCGAATCGTCAAGTTCCTGCAATCTCCCAAAATGGCGACTTAGACTACGCTCTCCAAGTGTTTGATACAATGCCCCAACCAGATGCTTTCGTTTACAACACTATAATGAGAGGTTACTTGTTACACAAATTACCGCAAAGTTGTCCTCCTTTTGTATCGGAAGATGCTGGGTGACCAAGTTATGCCCAACAACTTCACATTCCCTAGTGTTGTTAGAGCTTGTTCTGTTTGTAATGCTGTAATAGAAGGGAAGCAGATCCATGCCCATGTTTTGAAACTCGGGGTTTGGATCAGATGAATTCACTCTGAACAATCTGATACACATGTATCTAAATTTTGAGTGTTTGGATGATGCAAGGAGGGTCTTTGATAAGATGGATGATAGAGACTTTGTTTCGTGGACTACATTGATTTCTGGGTATGCTCAATGGGGATATGTAGATGAAGCTCTTGCCATTTTCGAGTTGATGCCTGAGAGGAACTCTGCTACTTGGAATGCTATAATGCTGCATTTGTGCAGAGTAACCGTTTTCATGAGGCCATGGCCTTGTTTGAAAAATGAGGGCCGAAAAGGTGAAGTTGGACAAATTTGTTGCTGCTAGTATGCTATCAGCTTGTACAGGTTTAGGTGCTTTGGAGATTGGGCAGTGGATACATGAATATATTGAGAAGAATGGAGATTGAATTGGACTCAAAACTTGCTACAACTGTTATTGATATGTATTGCAAGTGTGGTTGCTTGGAGAAAGCTCTTGAAGTTTTTAAATCATTGCCAAACAGAGGGCTTTCGTCGTGGAATTGCATGATTGGTGGCTTAGCAATTCACGGAAAGGGAGATGCTGCAATCGAACTCTTCAAGGAGATGGAGAAGGAATTAGTAGCTCCCGATAGCATCACTTTTGTGAATCTCCTCAGTGCATGTGCTCATTCAGGTCTGGTTGAGGGTCGTCATTTCTTCAAGTACATGGTTGAAGTTCACGGAATTGAGCCTAGAATGGAGCATTTTGGGTGTATGGTCGATTTGCTTGGAAGAGCTGGGCTATTTGGAAGAAGCTAGAAACTTAATAGATGAAATGCCGGAGAGTCCTGAGGTTGGAGTTCTCGGCGCACTTCTCGGAGCTTGTAAAATCCACAAAAACATCGATTTGGGGAAGAAATAGGGAAAAAAGTGATCGAACTAGATCCAAACAATAGCAGCCGATATGTGATCTTAGCGAATTTGTATGCAAATGCCGGAAGGTGGGAAGATGTAGCGAATATTAGAAAACTGATGAATGATAGAGGTGTGAAGGAAGTTGCAGGCTTTTCATGATCGAATTGGAAGGCGTCATTATGGATTTTATGCAGGAGGAAGAGCTAATCCTGAATATATGCTAAAGTTGATTAGATGCTGAAAAGTATAAGATGTGTTGGCTATGTCCCTGACACTGATGGAGTAGTTCACGACATAGACGAGGAGGAGGAAAAGGAGAATCCTTTATATTACCATAGTGAGAAACTTGCTATTGCCTTTGGCCTGTTGAAGAGTAAACCTGGACAAGTTCTTCGAATCACAAAAATTTGAGAGTTTGTAAAGACTGTCACCAGGCAAGCAAGCTTATTTCCAAGGTCTATGATCTTCAGATTATTGTAAGGGACAGGAATCGATTTCACCACTTCAAAGATGGCCAATGTTCCTGTAATGACTATTGGTGCAAGATTGATTAGCTAGAAATGTGACAATACACAACCAGATATTGGATACATATTTACAAACAGAAATTAGAATATCTTCATCATATATTTAAGTTTTTGAATCAAAAGTTACAGAACTCATGATAGTTCGCTGTAAATTTTATGAGGGGGAGTATATAATACACGTGATTGTGAACCTAGCTCGGCTAATTAAGTCTGGTTTGTTTAGTGAGCACATGCAGTTTTTCGAAAACCTTCTTAATATTTATGCTTGTTGATCATAGAAAGGGAAACTAATAATTTTATTAAAAGGCTTGCTTAGTTGATAAAGTTATGTTTAGCTACTAATAATCATTTGTAACGATCTTACCTGGTTAATTTATTAATAAATCATTGACATTATTATGTTGCCATATATATAAGCTCAAATGCCCATCTGATTGTTATATATCTAAATGACAAACCCAAACTATGGTTTATCCGAAATGAAATTCCTAGACAATATGGTCGTTGAACTTGGTGAGAATTGCGTTGAGCTTATGATTTGTCAATGGCTTCTCTTGTATGTCGTCGAGACCAGCTTGCATGAACTCCTTGTTATCATCAACTGAACTACCGGAAGAAGACAATTCCGGCTATGAAGGTGCCAATGCCCATTTCGCGAAGTTTCTTGGTGGCTTTGATCCCATCCATTACAGGCATTTCCCGGTCCATGAGAATCAAATCAAATTTATTGGAGTTGGAGCCAAATAATAAATCCACAGCTTCCTTTCCGTTTTGACCACCTGTTTTTCTATGCCGAGCTTTCCGAGTAGAATTTTGTATTGCAGTGGAGTCATCATGCAGTCATCAACAACAAGTGCCCTCAGCTTACTTGAACTCATACTTAAAATTTCCCAACTTTTTTTATATAGCAGTACTCCGTATAATAATATTATCGTGTAGGCAGAGTTTTATACTGGTTCAATCTCTTATTTTATTAGTTCCAACTCTCTATATGTAATATAAAGATGCATGAAGATTTAATGTCATGTAAGTTGTGCTTTATACTACTCATTCTAATCTTATTGCAAGTAAAATATTATGAATAACTTACTTATATACATGAATATGTAATGCAACACAGAGTACATGAATCAAACCAACATGATTGTCATTCGATTCGAATTGAATAACAAATTAAATTGACGATTTAAACAAATCAGTGGGGTGTTTGGAAAGCCACAATATAATTGGATTTTCGTGTAATGACGGTAATTACACATTTTGGCATATGTGGATGGTTGTGTAATTAATTACTCGATTCTACGTAATTGTGTGTAATTTGGAGGCGCCAATTACACAGTCTCAATTCTGACTCCATAAGAATTGGTGTAATTATGTAATTTTATAATCTAATATTACAAATATCAACTGTACAACTAAACATAACATTTATTATTAATGTAATTAACACAATACTAATCCAACAACATAAAAATTACACGCTGATTTTCAAACAACAAGATAACTTAAAAAAATAAACAAATTATTAGTAATTAGTATTTGTATAGATATTGGGCCTGGGCATTAGTGGGCTTTATACAAAACGAACGCTCCTCTTTCTTCTTCCTCTAACTCTAATACCAAGTTATGGAGAATTGAAATATTACATCGTCTCTCTCTCTCTCTCTCCCACACGACACGTGTTGAAATTATGGGCCTCGGCCCACTTCACAACTTCAGCCCATCTCCTACATCACTTCACCACCATGCTTTTCTCTGTTTTTGGCTGTGGCGTCACGGCAATGAATGGCTCAGCCAACACCACCATTGCCATACTCTCCTCTATGCAAGCCAACATCTCCACCATACTTCAAGCTGTTTTTGTCCAACAACTCACTCAATCTCCACTATATAATCATATATCTTGTAGTGTTAATTGAGAAGTGGAACAATTCTCTGTATTGTGAATTCGATTTGTGTTGAATTAATATAATGAATTGATTTTCTTTCTCTCAATTTGTTCTTCCGCTCCACAAATTTTAACATGGTATCTTGAGCTTTAGGTTCATTTTGATCTTGATTTTTTTTTCATCTCTTCTTCTCCGTCTCGAGCTGATTTCCATGGCTTTTGACGTCAACATATAAGCCTATCAGTATTCGATTTTAGTTTAAATTAGATTTATTTATTTATTGCAGCTCTTCACTTTCAATTCATTAGCAGTCGCACTATGGCCGAAGCTCTAAACGGCGGCGTAACACATCCACCGCCTCCGGCTCCGGCTCCAAAACCCTAGCACTCTCTGGCTTGTCTCTATCTGAAGCCTGCCGTGAGGTCGCCGACCTCCCTCTTACTTCCGTCCAATCTGCAATTGAATCCCTCGTCCTTCAAGCTACTCACTCAATCCTTTCTGGTAACGGCTTTTCCTTCCAAGTCCCCTCTCGCTCCGTCGCCAATCAGCTCCACCGTGCGCAAAACCACCATCATCACCAAGATTCTCTTGCTTATCCATCAGCTCTATTGAAGAACATCCATGTCACTAAGCGTGACTTGTTCTATACTGACGATAAGCTCTTTAAGCAACAGAGAGAATCGGATACAGTGTTGGATGATGTTTCCTGTCTGCTTGGCTGGACTCGGTCTAGTCTCAATGTGGTTGCTGCGGAGAAAGGAGTTGTCGTTGGAGGTTGATTTCAGCGACAATGGTGACATAATTGATTGCCGAAAATGGGTATGGGAGATCAGGATATGAAGACTGGGAAAGATAAGCTGGAAGAGGATTTCGTGAAGAAGAATCCAGGGTGGGTGGAGGAGTTAACGACAATGGTAAAGACCAAACAAAAGGCTGAGATTCAGTCTCTGAGTTTGGAAAATCATTTTTCAGGACAGTTGCTCTAGGTGCTGCAAAGGGACTTGCCTTTCTTCATTGTGCCGCTGCTGTTTGGGACGATCTCTCGTCAGCTAATGATTGATGCTTGAGCAGCTTTCTTGTTCAGGTCGAAGTATCTTCTCGACTCTATCTGTTATTTTCCAATATTAGCTATGTGTTCTAGCTTAGTGCTATTAGCAGTATTTGCTTTCTATAGATTTGTTGTGATGTGAATGATTCTTATGCTAAGAATCCAGCTATGTTGTCACTCGTTTCCGAGTTGTTGTATGCTGCTATGATCCTTCTGTTTAGGGATAGTATGCTTTGATTCGAGTAGTATAGGCTGTTGTTAGTCTCTGTTTGGGATGGTTTGTGGACTGGTATTGTTGCCGATTGTCTTTTGGAATTTCTTGTCGATTGGATTGAAGTGTATGCAAAGTACTCGATGATTGGTGACTATCGACTACACGGGATTGCATCTTGCCGCCAATGTTAGGTAATTATTTGATAGTAGTATGTTTAGGCATCGAATGGATGGTTTAGTAAAACAGGATAATGTGATCATCGGAGAATGACACCCCTGTTAAAGCTTCCTGATGCAATGTCCGCTGCTACAATAATTGAAGCAAGTGTCCAAGTGTTTGTTTGAAGCCCTTTCACAAGCTTTGGTCTGTTTCGTTCCTCGGCTTCTTCATGTCCAAGCTCGACACCTATGATTCCTCTCCGGTGTCAGCTGGTGTTGAAATTATGGGCCTCGGCCCACTTCACAACTTCAGCCCATCTCCTACATCACTTCACCACCATGCTTTTCTCTGTTTTTGGCTGTGGCGTCACGGCAATGAATGGCTCAGCCAACACCACCATTGCCATACTCTCCTCTATGCAAGCCAACATCTCCACCATACTTCAAGCTGTTTTTGTCCAACAACTCACTCAATCTCCACTATATAATCATATATCTTGTAGTGTTAATTGAGAAGTGGAACAATTCTCTGTATTGTGAATTCGATTTGTGTTGAATTAATATAATGAATTGATTTTCTTTCTCTCAATTTGTTCTTTCGCTCCACAAATTTTAACAACACGAGTCGGTCTCTCTAACTCTCACAGTGTCCGTCTCTGTTCTGTGCTGATTCTCTCAAAAAAAGTAAGTAATTTCATAAAATCTTTGGGTTGGGTTTTGATTACAAATTAAACGGTTGAAGTTATTTGTTTGAATTGGGAATTTTTAATAACCCTGTTACACACTCACAGAATCAGAGATATCTGGAATCGAGAAAGCATGGTAGGGGGAAGGCACTTGCACTGTTCACAGAGGGCATAGCGATGACACTTTCACGGTGGACGGCACTGCAATTGGCCGTTGAGAACGAGTGGGGCGGTCGCGACTCTCCCCAAAAAGCTCAGAAGCTCTCCTCTGATATTCTCTCCTGGTTCACGCACTCTCGAGGTGGATGAGTTATTTAATGAATTTCGTTTTGTTTTAAATCGGGTGATAATGTTGTAAGATCATTCATTTGTAATTTCTCTGATTAATTAATGTTTTCCTTGTGATCCATAGAACCTCTATACATTGATGATTTAGAGATTATTCTTGAGGAAGCTATGGATTCTCTCAATACCACTGTCGACGATGGCAGCGTCACTGAGGTATGCTATTCTGTGCCATGGATGATGTCATTTCAGCCATTAGACTCTTATCTGATTTATATATTAAAGCTGTTAGATTCATAAAATGTTGCTTTTCTTAGCTTGCTGAAAATTTGTTGGTTATGCATGGAGAATGTTTGGAACGCAATTACCAATCTATTACAAGTTTGAGAGCAGCATCTCATAAAAGAGTTCCTTGCACTAAACAGGTAATATTATTGCTCTCATCCCTGAAAGTTTACCTCTTTCTTCGAGAGGAAAGTTAATTATTGCACCCGCCCGCCCTTCTAATTTTGTTTACCATTTCCCGTTGGATCATTACATTTGAATGTTCTCATCTCTGGTATTGTGGATTTCAGTCTGTAAATGCCGATAAAGATGATCGTGACACCCTGAATGACGAGGCTATGGGGGATGATGGCTCCTTGGATACGATGGTAGATTTGCCGGAATCTCAACCGAAATCTTCATCCAATGTGCTGGAAGGTCAAGCAAAACCTCCATCTGAACTTTCCAACTCAGTAGAAGAGGTAAAAGGAGCTGATGCTGATGGCTGGGTGAAAGTGTCTAGTCGAAATAAGAGTAAAAAGAAGAAATAGGCTAGTCTATATTATGTATGTTTCCTTCATAATTCGAGAATTTTGTAATGTAACATGTTAGTCATTATGCTTTAATACAACTACTCATCGGAATCTAAAATTATTATTATATGAATCAAATTACAAATACTAACTAAAGTAATGTGTGAATGATGAATCTGCTTTATTTAAAATACAAATACTAATGCAACATGATCGTCATTCGAGCCAAAAAAATAAACAAAAAAAGTACTGCCTCCGGCATATATTTTTGAGACAGAGGTAGTAATCCTTATCATCGAGCTAACTTGATTCGAATTGAATAATAAAATTTCCGGTTTGAAATCGACCTTTTCCCGATGAAATCAATGGGATTGAAAAAATCATGTAGTTAGTAGTATTTGCATAGAACCCATAAAAAAAAAAGTAGTAGTATTTGCATAGACAATTGGGCTGGGCTATCCGCGGGCTTTATACAAAACTAACGCTCCTCTTTCTTCTTCCTCTAATATTACTACTAACAATGGAGAATTGAAAACCCCAAAAGTTGGTCTAAACCCTAAATTGCTGTCTCGCTCCTCCCAACTTTTCTCAATCGTGACTGATATTCTTTCTATAATGGCGGAGAAAAAAGCAGAGATTGGTGTCTTGTGGGAGCCAAAGCTGCCAATTTTATCTTCTCTGAAGAAATCTGTCTCCGATAACAACAGCAAATTGCAAAATCAAGCTGAAAGTAGCGTGCTATGGAGACCCAGTACGGAGCTGGTTGATGGTCTGTTTGTTCCACCTAATGATCCAAAAAAGGTTAACAAATTACTCAGGAAGCAAGTCAAAGACACAGCTGGCAATGGCTGGTGAGTTGTCTTCTCTCAGGTGTATGCATTTCAAGCTTTTGGAAAAATGTTGATTTTTGTCTTCTGTGTAATTAGGTTTGATATGCCTGCCCCCACTATCACTCCGGAATTGAAGAGGGATCTCGAATTGCTCAAGGTACTGCATCTTCTAACATTCTCTCAATGCCATTCTGTGCTCAGTTAATAATTCATATTGTACTATACATGCATGGTGTTTTAGTTTTGTGCTTTTTTTTGATGTTGTCAATCTTACTTTCTACTTTTCTGATATTATACAAGGCTGTGAAGCATAGATCACATAGAGTTTCATTTATGACTCTGAGAAATTTAGTGCATAGGCATATGAATCTCAACTCTTTAGAAGATTTACACTGAGCAAAATCGAGATTCTCTTGCTCTTACACGTAATGCCATGTCAATGAATTTGTTTAGTTGACTTCAGTGTCTTTCTTTGTTAATGCAGTTGAGGGGCGCGATGGATCCAAAGAGATTCTATAAGAAAGCAGGGTCAAAATCAAAGGCGCTGCCCAAGTACTTCCAGGCAAGTGAATCTGAATTTCACAGTATGCTTAGTTCTTACTACTTTTCACCCTTTTTCTCATTTTCTATGGAATTCTGTAAATCAGGTGGGGACTGTAATACAGTCACATGAAGAGTTCTACTCGGGCAGACTAAGTAAGAAGGAGAGAAAGGAAACACTTGCTGATGAGCTTCTTTCAGATTCTAAGTTTAAGCAGTACAGGTAAACTAATCTTATTAGAAGTTCCCTCGTCTCCAGCTGTTTTTTTTGTCATTCAGTGGAATTCCTGCTCAGTTTTTCCTTTTCTCATCTTACAGGAAGCGAAAGGTACGCGAAATTGAAGAGAAAAGCAGACCAGGTGGAAATGAGAAATGGAAGAACAAGAAGCCTTCTAAAAAATTCTAAAGTCTACCATCATCTGCCGATATGTTTGCAGGAATGGTCTTTGATCAGAACTATTGTCATCTTATTGATTGATATAGCTCACAAATTTTTTGGCTTTTGTAGCTGTAACGAATAACAGAAACCGAAATTTTTGATTTATAGTTTGACACCTTGCTATATCATTTTTTATGTGCATTTTTGAGATCATGTTACTAAGGCGAATGCACCGAGTAACTGGGATTCAATCCATACATGGTTCTTTCTCTCTAACACCATTTCAAAACTCATCCCGGTTCGGGGGAATTTGGGTGCTTTAAACATTTGCTGCCTCTTGATGCTTTGAGCTCTATCCCTTTGCTTTTACCCTCCTAGACGTTTGAACTATTACATCAGTAATCATTGAGATTTGATTTTGATCGAGAGGAAAAGGAGCTCCTCAGTTTTGCTCAATGGCTCTTAATACAAAAAGGGAGCAATGGTTCTTAATAAAAAAAGGAGATTCAAGAACCATTGAATTCAACGAACTCGAATCTCCATTTTGTTCCTCTTAATTGGCATTGTAAATTTGTTCATTGATCGTTGCTTTAGTCATGGATTTAAGTTTGTTGGTCCCTTATTCCTTTCCTGACATGTGTAAAGGTTTTTCGTCTGGGCCAATTGCTCTTTAAGGGCAGAAGTAGGAGACATAATTCCCCTAAGACTTTTATTTATTTATTTTTAAAAAAAACCCCTTAAATATGAACAACTATAGAGAAATTTGAGGTTAAAAGTATAAGACCCACTTTAATTTTATGACCATGAACTTCAAAGCAGAGTAGATGCTGGTGCTGGGCTGTGTTTCCCAAGTTCAAAGCAAGGAATGATAAGGTGAACCAAAAGGTAAACATCTAATACTAGTTGCTTGCTGATGTCAAATTATAAAGAAAGGAATCATTACACCAATTGAAAGAGAAAAATTGTAGGCTAGTTTCCATTACAAAAACTACAATATTTTGTTCACAGTTCTGCAAATTGAGACAAATCTTGCTAGACAAATTGAATTGTGCAGCCTACAATTGATTTGATCAAGGAAGAGGTTCTTGTGAATCCCCCAAGCGAGACAAATGGAGATAGGCATCAGTCCCTGCATTCACACATACATAAATATGTGAGGAAACGAATTATCAAAAAAATGAATAACGAAAAATAATTCTTTTGACTAATGAATGTACGACAAGCAGAAAATTTTCAACTCACCATATCCTTCCATAGAGATGATTTGTAGATCCCCACCAAAATACCTAGCATATAACCGAGTTATTGGGATCCCGTAACCATATCCAGCCATTGTTATTGAATCACCGGATTCCAGCTCTGGGTCCGAATCAAATGAGTTGTCTGCTGTGCTATAAAGATAAGTGAAAATTTTGGGAAGACCACTTCTTGGGATGCCACCACCCTCATCTGAGATCTACAATGCCATTCAGAAAATATGTTAAACACAAAGTAAAAATGAAGAAAGCATATCAAGTCACAGCACATGGTCAAAGGAAAGACCTTTATGGTAACATCTTCAATCCCGTCAGCGACTATTATTCTAACAGGAGGAGCCAGTTTATCCGAATCCATAAAACGCTCTTCCACAGCTCGTAGTGAATTCTTAACCAATTCAAATACCATAAGATGCAAGTGAAGTGGCACATACCTGTTAAACAAGAAAACATATTATAAGTTATAGAAAGGGTTTCTAAAGAATTTGATCATGCCAGACAGAGAGAAGCATAACAAAAGAAAAATCACAGTTTGTAAAGGTCCAATTTTAAGAAAATTTTAACTTACGCAAACGTGAAACTGGGATCTCCGAAAATTTTAACTTCAGGGCAACTTCCATACTCTCGGCAACATATGGCTCGGGCATCTTCACATGCATTCCGAATTACCTCTACAGGAGACATTTTTGTATGGATGTAGCCCACAACATGAGGAGAAGGGTTAGGATTGTGCAGCTCCACATGCTGTCCTGAGTTTTCACCGTGGTTAAAACAGAAACAAAAGGTTAGACATAGCTCCACAAAACTGGAAAACAACACTACAGCTGAAATGATACATCATATGATTGAAAGGGAGATGTTATGTAACTAACCGATCAGCATCCGGATGCCTATCCTTGACAAATAAAATCGATCCAAAAACTGATGTATTTCAACGAGATCCTCATTAACAATATTTGGGTTCAAACTTTTCTTCAACTGTTTGACTCCTAAAGCCATCATTGGCACCACATTGTTGTGCCTTACTTTTACTGCCTTGATCATGTCTGTAAATTCCTTCTCATCATTTGTATCCTTTATGTCCGGAAAGGATCTGAGATCACGGAAAGAATCCAAATACCAATCTCGCACCTAATAATAAGAAACCTTTTTATAAGTATCTTGATATGACAATTTTCTACAGAATTCCCGATCCTTAAATTCATGATCCATACACCACACCAACTACACTGTAGCAATTAAGCTCAAACAACCGATTCATTCCAACAGTCCGAAACCATTATCCTATCCTCAGTTAGTAGCACAAAGACTTAGCATGGTAGCTAAAGGATGTACAATTACAAGAAAGAGGAAAAACAATCCCAATTTTTCTCTCCGACAGCCTTTGACAAGCACATCATATTTTGGGAAAGTGACAACCACATGAAAAATATCCAGATACAGATTTATAGCAGACAACTCACAAAATTGTTCTTCATGAAAAATAATAATAATAAACTAATAAACCCAAGATGCTGAATCAAACACACAATTAAAAATAATAATAACCACCAAGTCAAAGTTTTTAATATTAAATAAAGGTAGCCCAGAAATGAACCTTTAAAACAGCAGGTTTTTTTGACAAGCCATAAGGGAGCGAATCGAGGTCGATAACTCTCCTAGCAATTCTAATGGGGAGCTCTTTGTGAAGGAATTGAGCAGAGATCAAAAGGTTTCTTTGTGTGGGCTTAGACCCAAACTCCATCATGTACCTCAAGCTGACACCTGTCTGCTTCATGCTTCCCCATCTATGAACATCCTCAACCAAGCTCTTGCCCATAGTCTCGCAAGCTTTCTTCGCAGCCATGAATCGATGGATTATGGAATTAAGCCCTTGTTGTTGTTGAGCTTATTATAATGAAAACCTTTTGGAGGGTTGCATGCAATGAAATGCTCAACTGACATAGGGAAAGAAAGAGGAATTCCTTTAACAGAACAGACAGACAGATGTGTAGAAGAGAGATATATAGGTATATATGACAAGTGGTGTGGTGTGGGTTATCGATTTGATTCAAAACAAAATAGCTGAATTACTCAGTCAAAATGAGGTTTTTCGGGCGGATTTTGATTTTTAAGCTAATCAATCTATCAATCAATCAAGCGGAGACTGGTTTTGTTTGGCGTTATGGATAGAGACGACGACGATGCGAATTAAATTAAATCGATGACTGAGTTAGCGAGTGTTATCTTATGCTGATTCAAGGAAATGCTAAGCTAAGCTAAGCCACGTACTCATTCTAATTGTATCATCCATCATTAGATTAAAATGAATGAATAAATAATTAAGAAGGACTAAATTGCAAGTTTAATAGTATGACGGATTGATCGTGCAGGCAGTTAATCGCACGTGTAACCATGGCCTAGTTATTCATTCCTGTGTGCTCATTCAATCAAAACACGTTAAACCATATTTATATAGGTAGTTATCCTTATCCAAGTGAAATCACACACTAATATTAATCGAAGAATTTTTTAAAAAAATATTCCTATTGAAATTCAAATCTTCGACTTCATGAAAAGAGACAGATATCTTAATCATTCGATCATATCCTAATTACCTTATTAATCGAAGATTATTCGAATGCGACACAATATAAGCGTGAATGATGATATATGGTCATGTGTATTGTATATTGATAAAGAGTGTCCTTCAAAAAGAAAAAAATATTGATAAAGAGTGCCCCTAAAATTTGAGCCACTAATTTTAAGTCTCTCTTTTCACCACCACAACACTGCTTTATTTTCTTTTAAATTATTATTATTTTTTTTAAAATCATTTCGAGTCCAATCTATCCTTTTATGTTGGATCTAAAATCACTGTCGATTAGGACTCCGCTCAATTTGTTAGTGCTTAGGATTCCTTAATCAAGTTCGAATCTTTGGAGGTACAGAAGATTACTCCAACAAAAAGATATTTTAGATGGGTAAAAGTAACCGTTTGTTTCTATTTTAAACGTTATTGAACTATTTCGTCCTTCCAAACATAAATTGAATTAAATGATTCTTCAAACGTTAATTTTTGAACTAATTAGTCCCTTGATCCTAACGGACGTTAAATTTGACCGATCTGTCACTTTTAGCCAATCATAGAGTGACACGTGTACATGACGTGTAAAAAAAATCTACTTAGATTTTTTTATCCCGGTTTACGTTATCCTGGTTATAATCGAACCGGACCGATATCGAACCAAAATTAAACCGGAATTAAAACAAAAAATCAAATCAAATCAAACCCAAAACTACATATTAAACTAAATCGAACTAAAACTCTTTCTTCCCCAACTAAAACGGCAAAGACGTCGTTCTTTTCCCGGCACAACTCAGCTTTGATGTTCTTCTTCATCTCGTCTCCTGACCTCGAATGACGGCGAGGCCACAAAAAGCTTGTTTCTTTCATTTCGATCAGTCTAACAAACAAACATGCACAAATTATATAGAAGTGTTGTAAATCAATGTGATACATCACAGAAGACATAAATGCCCTCGACCATTATATTATTATCAGAATGACTGATCAATTATCAACAGAGAGTCCATAGCTTATGCCTTTTCGGCCAAGTTAACAAGTTATGACTTGCACGGTAGAGATGGAAATTCCACAAATGTACCTAGACAACAAATACAAACGATAAACCTTGACTCGATGAAAAGTTTCGACAACTGGCCACCTGATGTGTAGTGGAGCATACCGCAATTGTTGGAAATCTGGTTGAAAGCCAAAAGAAGAAAGCCCATGTTCATTCCTTCAATGACAGGCCTCAATCCGGTCATGGCAGCTCTAATACCCATACCAGTGAAGGAGTTCTCGGCGACAGGGGTGTCAAGAACCCTGAGATCTCCGAACTTCTTTGCCAAGTCTTTTGTTACCTTGTATGAACCTCCGTAGTGACCGACATCTTCACCCATTACACATACAGTAGGGTCTCTGGCCATTTCTTCTTCTAAACCTTCTTGAAGGGCTTCAAAAAGTAAAAGTTCATGCCTGATGATTGAATTAAAGATACTACATCAGACTTCTAATTGCAAAACTAAAAGCATGATGTTATACATTTAGAAAAATATAAACTATACAACTCGTGAACATGAAGAGTTGTATAAAAATAAGACAATTTTATGTTCCTATATAATGGAAATATTAATACTGATGCAAATTAGAAGACATAAACCTACAAAACTACAGAAGTTTAAAAGGCCATCGAATTAGTTATTAGCACTTCATAATTCTACATATCACAATCTCGTAAGATCCTCCTATTTGAGTCTTCAAATATTAAGCAAACATTGATGACATCAAACCGAAGCTGCTAGTATCATGCCTTTAATTATCAACATCATAAACATAAATAAAAGCTTGCACATTGTCTATGTAACAACTAACGAGAACAAGAACAAGCACATCATAATCTTAAATGAAACCAATAGAAGTAAATGAAAACTACAAGTTCCGACAAGAACAGGCACATCATACCCAGGTTTCGATGAGGTCGAGGCAGCTAAAGCATCAGGCTTGGTCTACGGATCAAAACACATGCAAATTAGTGATGCCATGCCAAATAATTAAGCAACTCAAAATCACAAACACTTTATTTGAAAAAGCGGTGTTGCAAGAGTGAGAAGAGACTACTGACCGCAATAGCATTGGAAATAAAGTTGCTTTGAGCTCTTCGTCCTGCTCGCAGGTTCATGGACCTTGCATCAGATCTGACCACCAAAATGCTGGCTTTCCTCTCTGAATTGAATCAAAAACCAAAACCCAGAATCAAAAAATACGAAAAAACCATATTATTATTTGCTCGATTACAATTTGGAAAACAGAATTGAGCCATGTAAGACGAGAAGAGCAAGGAAAACCTGAGAGTGATGGGCGAGAAGTAAGAAAGAGCTTCCTGGAATCAAGGGAATTGGACTGCGTTAAAGCTATAGAAGCTCCGAGGCCCTGGAAAGTCGCTGCCATCTGAAACTCTAGTCGTCAATTCACAGAGAGAGAGATTAGAAGCACGACAGGTTGAAGAGAGAGAGAGTTAGCAGCAGTGGTTGCATTCTTTGTTGTCGAGGCCAGGAGACGAGATGAAGAAGAACATCAAAGCTGAGTTGTGCCGGAAAAAGAACGATGTCTTTGTCGTTTTAGTTGGGGAAGAAAGAGTTTTAGTTCGATTTGGTTTAATATGTAGTTTTAGGTTTGATTCGATTTTTCGTTTTAATTCCGGTTTAATTCGGTTTAATTTCGGTTCGATGTCGGTCCGGTTCGATTATAATCAGGATAACGTAAATCGGGATAAGAAAGTCTAGGTGAATTTTTTTTTACACGTCATGTACACGTGTCACTCTATGATTGGCTAAAAGTGACAGATCAGCCAAATTTAATGTCCGTTAGAATTGAGGGACTAACTAGTTCAAAAATTAACGTTTGAAAGACCATTTAATTCGATTTATGTTTGGAAAGACGAATCAGTTCAATAACGTTTAAAATGGAAATTTTAAATGGGTAGAGTAGATTGTTTGAACCAACTATCATGCGGCGTGTAGAAAAATAGTATAGATATTATTAGGTCATCAATTCACAGGAAATTCTTAATATTGCATAAATTGGCACATCAACAGCTAGTAGACCAACACTGCACTACTCTCCCTTCTGAAATGGAGATGTTTAAACTAAGATAATTATTGATATAGTTAGCCATCCATGGTTGGTAAGATTGAATTTAATGTCAACATCAAAATTGAAACTTTGTTATATTGTATTTTCTAGAAGGAACAATTAAGTGCTAACTTTAATTGGACACAAGAGAGATTTGTTCTGGAATCTTGGTGAGAAGGTATGTGTGGCTCAGCAGTCACTATGTATATGGCCTATGGCTAAGGTGACCAGATTATTAGCCATCCATATTACACTTTGGCATTTTATTTTTCCTAAATTTGTCAGAAAAACGACTTTATAGAACTGGAATACAATGACAGTACTTCCTTAAAAAAGAAAAGGTTAATAAGATCCTCAACTTTAGAGGAATGAATTGCAAGTATCTACTTATATGCTCCCAATTAGCAAAAATGCTAATTCGATCGATACTTGTTCTTGGAGGTATATCGTGAGTTGAAGAGAAAAAGGAACTTTTACCCATGTTATACACATTCACATCGTTTATATCCCTCAGTTTAAATCCTCGGATAAACATACCACTATCGTTTGCATTTTCTCGATTCTTACACCCCTCCTCCACGAACTTTTTGCCACATGGCCAACTATACTAATATATCGTCGTCCTATTCTTGAAAGAATAGTAATAAACGGTATGAATGTGTAACGTTGGGAAGAAAATTCAATTTTCTCGTAAGTTAAAAGAAGTTGTTGAGAGAACAGTAATTAAAGGGCTTTAAGCACTGCGTTTTATTCATGTGCATGGCTTTGTATGAATTTCTATTGGATATAGGTTTGGGATTTTCCTAATTAATTTGTAACCTATATGTATATATATATAGTACTCGAAAAGGTTTTGGAAAACTATAGTTATCAACAAATTGATTGCAGTATATTATTATATATACTAAATCGGAGAAATTATAAGTAATTGCAAGCAGATAAGCAAAAGATGAATACAAACAAAGTAATTAAAAGGAAGCTAGTGCTCATGCATGCTCAATGTTTTTAAGATCATATGTAGTACCCTATTTCCTTTTTAAGATCATATATACCCAGCCAATTAATCTGTTAGCACCCATCACTAGCTTGAGAGAATATATAACTAAAGTATGAAATGAAACATCAAGAGTTTTGGATGCACGCCATTTCAATAAATACAAATCTTATAGATAATGTTGATATTTTTTTAATTTGTCTCAATTATAATTTAATTATAAATTTTATTGTCAAATTAATATCCGACACATGACGTTTTATTAACGAATAATAATTTAACACATGTATATAAGAATTTTGAGTTTAATTAAGTTTCAAGTTACAATTTTAAGTAAATGATATTATTTTTTTTTAATTAAAAATCAAAATACAATAAAAACATAATGATTTCTAATAAACTTCTACCAATTAATTTTTCTTAATATAATATTTTTATTTCTAATCAATTTCCCATCTATTATTCTAAAAAATCCTAATAGAATTATAATACGCTTATTTTTTTTTTATTAAAAATTTTAAGTCTATGATTTTTTCTATTCTAATTAGGAAATCAAAAAACAATAAAAATATATTTCTGATAAAATTATAATACACTATATTTTTTTCTAACTTTTTTATTTAAAATTTTTTCCTAATTAAAATCCATTATATTTTTTTCCTATTCCTAATTAAAATGGACATATCTTCTTTTTTTCCTATTCAAACAGACATATTGCTAAAAAAAATTATTCCTAATCAAATTAAAATATATATTATTTTTTTTCAAATTTTTTTATTAAACTATTATTCCTAATAAAAATCCGCTATATTTTTTCCTATTATTAATTAAAACGGACATATCTTATTTTTCAAACAAAATAAAATTTTAATTCTAATAGGATTGTGAATTTTGAAATAAAATAAAAATAATTCTAATCGATTTAAAGTTAAAATATTTTTTTTTGATATAATATTTGACATAAATTTAATAATGTTTAATGCAAATAATTATTATATAATTTTTTTAATATATATTTAAATTATTTATTTTAAAGGTACGGACTTTCCGTCCAGCGGACGGACTCTATTTTAAAAGAGATACTCCAACTAATTAACATTGAAGCAATGTCATTAATTGTGCTCGTGTAAAGTTAGGAGCTTAGAATTACACAATATTGTGTATTTTGCAACCGAGCTTGCTAATTATTTTGTGATTGAGCTCTGATATTGTAGCGACACTTCATACTTTGGCAATACAAAATCTTTTACATATTTGAACAAAAATACAAAAAAAAAAAAAAATTGAAGCAATATCTTACTTTTTTTCCCTGATAAATCCGAAAAATTCTTAATTACACATAACGTCATCATTACACACTACTGTATTCAAATTTCATTCAAATTTCGGACATGTGTGTGTTGTACTTAATCATCTACATATAGTACTAATAGAAATTTATTAGAGTGAAGTCCGAAACATATATAAGGATCTTCCAAATTAGTTGTATTTTAGAATTATAACAATTTTTTGTGAAGCCTGAAGCCAAAAACTGGTGCTTTCTTTATGAATTAGTAAGTTGTTATAATTCTAAAACACAATTAATTTGGAAGATCCTTATATATATATACAGAAATAGGATGGACATAAACCATCCGACCGAACTGAAACCGAAAAAATCGAATAAAACGGTCGGTTATTCTGGGGTTCGGTCGGTTGGTCAGTTAATTTGTAATTTTAGATTTTGACGGTTGGTTTTAGACCGGTTAGCGGTCGGTTGGTTAATCGAAACTCTCGGTTATAACCGAATAGTACAATTACTAAATATATGTACCATATAATTAACTCTAAGCCCATACAGTGTAAATTCCAACAATTTAACTCCATATTAGACTGTATACTCTGGTCTCTACTATGTCGTTTCATTTCATAATAATTAATACTAACACTCAAAAGTCAACTCAGCCCAACTCCGTTAAAACTAACAAAAGAAAAGGAAACCCTTATGCGCGCCGCACAACCACTCTCATCGACATCAACGCCGACTTGACCTCCACCATTTCATCCCCTCTTCAACGAGCAACCTCCAGCTTAACCATCAATATCTCTTCTTCAACGAGGGAGATATTCCCTCCAAATTCACTCTGCTAACCTAAACCCACCATTAATGGTGTTTTTCAAGAGCCCTCTATCTGATCTAGTTACATCTCTCATAAAATCAAGTCATCGTCTTCTATCTTCTCCTCCTCTCAATCTTTCTCTTCTATGCATCGATCAATCACTAATCATCCAGACAACATCACGACTTCGAGATTCAATCTCGATTTTTTATGACAACATCACGGATTCGTTCGATTTTTTTTAAAAAAAGATTCGACCGATCGAACCAGAGACCGACCGAAAATTTTCGGCCGGCTAGCGGTTATCGATTTGGACAATCGATTTTCGGTTCGGTTTGAAATTTTGAAAATCAATCAAGATCGATTCGATTAAGATTTTGGCAAAAAACCGGCTGACCAAACCGGTGTCCATCCTATGTAGAAAAGTATAAACCTCCACTTTTGAGCTTTTCGACCGAGGTGAGACCTAGAGTCAGAGTGACATCTTTCACATGCCATACTGTTGCATTATTCAATAATTGCATGATTCAAAGTTTATCCGGTCAGGTTGATTAATTCTTCGGCGGACCACTGTGTGTGTAACTCTCTTATCTTTTCGTTCAGGTGACGCCTTCTTAGGAACCTCACAAGAAAGTCTAAGAATGTAACGCGCGATGAATGGATATGGTCCTTGACGGAAATGATACTTGCTGGCTAAAAAAAAAGATAAGGGTTAGAGTACAAGAAATCAAAAAATCAAAATGAAAACACAAAACAATAGAAAGTTCAAATATTTTGAGAAAATGGGTAATTACTTTTGCCAATACATTTAGCGAGTTCCTGTCAAACAAGCGATTACATATACATCTTCCAGACTACCTCCGTGGCGTATCGATTTTTTTTATATAGTTGATTTTATTTTCTATCGGAAACTTCATTAGGTTTCAATCATGTGATGGTTGTATTCAGAGTATTAGATTCATATACCAAATCCATTGTATCCCTCATACACTCACTTGTAAATAGAGGATAATTAGTATAGATATAGAGTTTCTAGAACCTTTCATACTATACTAGCAGTATTGAGATAATACAAAATGCAACTTAATCTAAAAGAGAAAATTAAAATTTAAGCAAATACTTTTTTAGATAAATAATAAATCGTTGATTCGATGTGATATGTTTTTTTTTGTCAAAGCACCTAACCTCGCGTTTATAATGAAGAAAACAATCATACACGTCATTTTCAAGATGGGAACCAACCTGATTTGTATAGAGAAAAGTGTTTGCACATTAACCACAAGGTCAACTCATGATGCACCTAGAGTCGATTCGAATGCCTGTTAACTTTATAAATAATCTTATAGATTTTTTTTGAAAGTATTGATGAGGAACACAATTCAATGCTTCCTCCAACGGTCAAATTCGAGAGGAAGCAGAAGATACAAAACGCAAAGTTTTGCACAGTGGGCCGAAACGAAGCCCAACACGGAAGAGAGAAGATCGGTTTAATCCAACCCATTAAGCTTAGTCTGTTAGTTAGTTAAAATTGGCGGGAAAGTTAGTTATCTACCTAACTAATGTAACCGAATTGATCACTGTACATATATAGTAATCATTGTGTGATCTTTAACTCAATTAATGAAATTACACTTCTTCTCTCTCAAAATATTTTTCTTAACATGGTTATCAGATCCTAAACAGCTTCATTTCGTGATCTGAATTTTTTTCGCCATTGTTACTTTGCTTAAAAGCTTTGTGCTTCGTCTCCAATGGCGAATCTCTTCTCTGCTTCTGATGATGGCATCATTGAAATCACATTCAGTCATCAGCTTTATCTTCATCCAACTGACAGCTCGCTCTCGATTCAGGTCGACGAGCCTCTCATCGGTGCTGATAATTACGGGGATTGGAGCTTAAATGTCTTCAACTTTGTTCTCACAAAACACAAAATCGGCTTCCTGAATGGCACTTGCAAGAAGGAAGACTTTCATCCATGCTATCATGATCAGTGGGATTATGCCAATGTTCTGGTGTTTTCCTGGATATTTCGCTCTGTCCATCGTGATTTGGCTCGAACAATTCGTTTACTAACGCATCTGCTGCTTGGTCTGATATGAAATCTCGTTTCCAGAAAGCTCCCCGTGTTCAGATTTTTGCGCTTCGTCACAAGATTTCTCGTGCCAATTAGGATAGTGATTCCATCTCTACTTATTTCAACAACCTCCTTCCTTATGGGCTGAGCTTGATAGCATCATCGATCAAGATTCCGATCCAGCTTTTCTTGCAATTATACATGCTTATTTTGAGGATGTCAAGTTTTATGAGTTTTTAATGGGACTTAATGACTCATACCTTACAATCCGAGGTCAGATCAATTTGATGAATCCTCCATCATCCCTGACTGAATGTTACAATCTGTTGATTCAAGAAGAAGCTCAGCGTACTCATTCTTCTCAGTCTAATGTTCCTCAGATCTCAGTTGATGCTATGTACTCCAATACATCTGGTTCTTCCTCTTCTGCTCTTAAAAAGAAATTTCAAGGTACCTATGATCATTGTGGTATACGTGGTCATAAGAAGGTAGAATGTTACAAGCTCCATGGATTCCCAAAGGATTTCAAGTTCACAAAAACTAAGACACAGGCTCATAATGCTGCTCAAGATAGTCAAGACTCTGATAGTAACAACAAACTTGTGAATTCTTGTGAAGCTGATGCCTTTTTCTTTTCTCCTGCTCTAACATTTACTCCAGCATAATATGCACAAATCATGAGGTTGATCTCTAGTAAATCCTCTCCTGTTGCCATGGCTAATGTTGTGTCCATTCCATTTGCTGCATCTTCACATGTTGTTAGTTCCTCATCTCAGAATACAAGTCCTTCCACTTCCAACTCAAGTACTATTTCTAATAGAACCTGGATTGTTGATAGTGGTGCCAAATGGTTTGTATAGTGTTTCATCATTATCAAATCATGTTCATATGCCAAATGAAAACCATGCATCAATAACTCATACGGGGAATCTCAACATCTCGCCAAATCTCTCTCTGAAAAATGTTTTGCTAGTTCTTAGTTTCAAACATAATTCGTTAAGTGTTCATAAGCTAGCAAAAGACTCAAATTGTTTTTTTTCATTTTATCCCGAATTTTGTCTCATGCAGGACATCTCAACTGGGATGGTACAAGATATTGGTAAAATAAAACAAGGCTTATACAATCTGCCATCAAAGCTCACTCAACATATTGCATCACCTCATGTTTTCAATCATAGTTCTGTTTCTTCAGTTAGTGATTTTCAGCTGTGGCATCACATATTAGGCCATATCAACAATAATTCCTTGTCTACTTTGCTTGTTTCTCAACAATTGTCAATAAATAAAAGTGATCTTTCTCAATGTGTTATTTATGCTAAAGCTAAGAAACACAAGGTACCATTCAAAAATAGTATTACTACATCTATGTCTATTTTTGATCTTATACATGTGGATGTTTGGGGTCCATATAAAACTCCAACTCATCAGGGTCATATATACTTTCTGATAGTAGTAGATGACTATTCTAGGTTTACTTGGCTGTTTCTTATGCAATCTAAAGTTGACACTTTTAGGTTCATAACATAGTTCATTCAATTTGTTAAAATATAATTTCACAAAACAGTCAAGATAGTCAGGACAGATAATGGTTTTGAATTTGTGAATCATCAATGCCATGATTTGTTTGCTAATGATGGCATCATGCACCAAAAAACTTATCCATATAAACCACAACATAATGGTGTTGAAAGGAAACATAGACATATTCTAGAGGTTGCTAGAGCTCTCAGGTTTCAGTCTTCTATGCCTATTAGGTTTTGGGGTGAATGTGTTTTGACTATTGTCTGTCTCATCAACAGGACTCCCTTATAGCCTATTAAAAATCACACACTATATTACATACTGTATAACAAGCAACCAGCCTTAGCACACCTCAGGGTTTTTGGATGCTTAGTCTATGCTAGTCCACTTTTGATTACTGATAAGTTTGCTTCCAGATCAGATTTATGTGTGTTTATGGGATATCATATTGGACAAATAGGATATATTCTATATAACATGGCTAAAAGGGTGCTTTTGATTAATAGGGATGTTACATTTCTTCACTCATTGATCATGATTCTGCTACATATCCATCGCTATCTCTTGATCCTTCCTTAAATCCACATTCTATTGAGATTCCTATCACACATAAGTTGCATGAGTCAGTTCAGTTGCCTACTGTCGTGCCTATTTCAGTTGTTCCAGCTGCTCCAGTTCCTACAATAGTTAGACCAGCCAGAAACATTAATCCACCAGTTTGGATGAAGGACTACTCAATTGCTTGTGCTTATCCTATTCAGTATTCTAGACTCATGCCAGCATATCAGTCATATATATTGCAAAGTTAGACAATATTCATGAGCTTGTCTTCTATAAAGAAGTTGCAAAGGATTCAAGATGAATTGATGCTATGAATTCAGAGTTACAAGCTTTGCAGAACAATCATACATGGGAAATAGTGCCACTGCCTACTTCTAAAAAATAAATTGGCTATAAATGGGTGTTTAGAGTGAAATACCAACCTAATGGTGAGGTAGACAGGTATAAGGCTAGGCTGGTAGCCAAAAGCTTCAAGCAGAAAGCCGGTATTGATTACAGAGAGACTTTTTCACGAGTTGTCAAGATGGTGATAGTAAGGAGTGTTGTTACATTGGCTGCTACATTCAATTGGCCACTCTATCAAATGGATTATAATGCTTTTCTATAAGGGGATTTGGAGGAAGATGTTTTTATGACAATTCCTGAAGGACTTTGCAATTTAGGAGGGGACAACATGGTCTGCAAATTGCACAAGTCATTATATGGCTTAAAATAGGCATCAAGGCAGTGGAATCACAAGATAACAACTACTCTCACACAAGTTGGATACTCACAGAGTAAATATGACTACTCCCTATTCACTAAGCAAGATGGTGGGAAAATTATAATAATGCTCATCTATGTGGATGACCTGTTGATAACAGGGAATGATGTAATCATGATTGATCAGCTGAAGTAGACATTGCACAAGCATTTCAAACTTAAAGATTTGAGCACTATGAAGTATTTTCTAAGAATGGAGGTGAGTAGATCAGATGACAGAATATTCATAAATCAAAGGAAGTATGCATTGGAGCTAATAAATGACATGAGCTTAAATAGAACCAGACCAATCAACACTCCATTTGAACAGAATCTCAAGCTTATAATAAAAGAGTATGATGATTCTATGGCAAAGCAATCAGGAGGGGTTAATATATTAGAAGATCCATTAATGAAGGATCCAATGAAATACAAAAGACTAAGTTGGTAGATTGTTGTATTTGACAATTACAAGACCATACATCTTCTTTGCAGTCAATTATGTGAGTCAGCTTATGAAAAAACCTAAAGAATCTCACTATCAAGTTTCCATCAGAATAGTGAGGTACATAAAATCTAATCCAGGAGAAAGGTTGTTCATGCCATGAAACAATGAGTTAGAGGTGAAAGCTTACTGTAATTCGGATTGGGCGTCTTGCATCATCAATCGTAGATCAGTGACTGGATATTGCGTGAAGCTGGGAGAGTTGTTGATTTTATGGAGATCACGAAAGCAGAAGATTGTGTCTTGCTCGTCTGCTGAATCGGAATACAGGGCAATGGCTGATACAGTAGCTGAGTTGATGTGGCTAAAAGGATTTCTTGTTGAATTAGCTAATGAAATTGTTCTGTGATAATGAAGCTGTACTTCATATTGCAACAAATCCAGTTTACCACGAGCCAACAAAGCATATAGAGATAGATTGTCACCTGGTTCGAGAGCAATTGCAGAGCAAACTATTTCAGGCGAGCCACTTGTCGACGAAGGAGCAGCCGACATATATGTTCACTAAAGCTTTGGGAACAACACATCATAACTACTTGAAAGAGAAATTGGGATTGAAAAACATATTCAAGAGCATTGAATTGAGGAGGGGTGTTGAGGAACGCAATTCAATGTTGCCTCCAACGGTCGAATTCGAGAGGAAGCAGAAGATGCAAAACGCAGAGTTTTGCATAGTGGGCGGAAACGAAGCCCAAGACGGAAGAGAGAAAATCAGTTTAATCCAGCCCACAAAGCTTAGTCTGTTAGTTAGTTAAAATTGGCGGGAAATTTAGTTATCTGCCTAACTAATGTAACCGAAGTGATCATTGTACATATATAGTAATCATTGTGTAATATTTAACTCAATTAATGAAATTAGACTTCTTCTCTCTCAAAATATGTTTCTCAACAAGTACGCATATCATATATCTTTCATTAACGTAGAAGATCACATCGAGCAAAATCGAGGATCAAGTTTGTCAGTTGGTTACAATCATACAAATAGACTTCCTATAAAGATCTGTTGTGAAGTCAAATGATGGACTACCATATTGCCACCTCTCTTTGAATGAGTAAAACTACATAGAGTAATAAAACAAGAGTATATATAAACTCTTTATTTCATTAGTTACAGTCCCGGATCCATTATAGCTAGCTCCCAGATGCACAATCTTATTGATGACAACAAGGCAATCAGACATAATGAGTCTTGTTTCTCCAAAGCAAGGTTGTCAAAGATGTAAAACGGACTCGAGACGATTTGTATTTTCTCAAAACCTAATACGGAACATAAAGACAGAATATATTATAAATCCTTTAAAAAAACAAAAATAGAACCAACTACAAAAAAAATTGACAAATTAATTAAATATGCAAACTAACAAGAATCTCTGCTCAAGTCTTTAACATAACAAAAATGGATAGTCCAAGTTCAAATGGTTCAACACTTCAACCAACAAAATATAAATCACTTGGAGGGAGTTGCAGGCCTTCCTCTTTCATCTAATTTTTAGACTAAAGTGAAGCAAAGAGGTGGATAGTTGAACTAGAGATGTGTCGGAGGGGAAACTTTAGTTTAGCTGTAGCCTGTAGGTAGGAGAAGTAGAATTTGGTCTGTATATTTAATGGGCTTGGGCTGGTTCATTTTTTTTATATAGAAAACACAAAATGTTTTGAAACGCCATCTTTACCGAGTAAAGACGATGTTTTGAACCGTCGAACCCAAAACCGTTTTTTGCACAAATTAACACGAAATCCTTTGAAAAAGACGTTTTTACGTCTTAATGCACATCTTTAACAACCTTGCTCTGAAGTGAATGGCGACGAGCTTTTATATGACTTCAAGAACACAAATAGGTTAAGCATGAATGGAATCCTTGCAAAGATGTGTTGGAGAAAGTTGGGTCAAACCAATTTTGATCAAATATTTGTGAGTTTCCATTAAGAAATTTAATTTGGTTAATAAGCCGAATGTATTCTCCATTGTGAGGAGATGAATATGAAATATTCATAGCCATTTGATCTAGAGTTGAAAATGAAATTGCTAGTCAAAATAGTGTCATTTGAGTTGTATAATCATATTATGATAATACTCAAATGATCAGAGCTATTTTATGGGAAAATTCGGGTTGCCATAGATTCGAGAATTATGGCAATAGAGTTTGATGGACTCGAGTCGAACTCAATGTGTATGCTTTACTATGGGCTTGGATATTGATCCACGAATCAAAGTTTGATGAAATTATTTGGTCAGAAATTTGAAATACATTCACACATGTTTATTGTGTTATTATAATTTATTTTGTGGATTGGGTTGTATTTAGCAAGATAATGTAAGGTCACAACGGCTGGAATAATTGGAATGAACCTGATCAATTAATTTATGACACCCCCCTTGCGAATCCCTTCCCCTAGCTCACCGAGGACACGCTCGAAGGGCGCCATTGGTGTGAGAGTGACGTTTTTATTACGTAGCGGATTCATTCTAATCTATTTGTCATGCAACTGAAACTAAATTAATATCTTATATCTATAGATTCAGCCTACATAAAATTTCTCAAAAAGATATAAGTCAGGTCTTTACAACAAAATAACTAGTGTGAAGCCCACCCTAAAATACTATCTAAAAGATAAACTATGTAAGCTCTCTCTATCAAAATCTGCTATGAGAATACCTTGAAGGTACTATACTGTAATGAAGTAATCTACGCCTCGATCCTTGTCAGTACACAAAATCACTATCAACCTATGGAGGTATTAGGGCTTATGAGATTCAACAATCCCCTAAGTAGACTAATGATCATTGAAGGGTTTTATCCCTTTCCGCATATAAATAGATACATATTTAAAAGCTTTGAACCAGTATAATTAGTCATACAACAACATCTTTGATATACAACTCCCTTTGATTAATTACCTAATCCTAATGATAGCAGTCCTTTTGTAATATAAAAGCAAACATCAACAATAATTAACAATATTTTTATTCTTCTAAAGTTACGGTCAATATAAATAATTCACTTAACATTAACCATTACATACAAGCCATGATTTGGATTAACACTTTATTTACTTAGCATCAACCACTCTATACAAGCCATGATTTGGTTCAATATGTACCAAAGTGAGGGTACGGATCACTATAAATTAATTTTTGAAAAGAAAACGTTGACAATCCACAAATATCTGTACACACTATCGGTAGCAAGAAAATACCATCATTTTTCAGTAAATGTGTTCAACATGAAAGTTGTATCTTGACGTCTTAACTTTCCATTGTATCAAGAATCAGGTCATTTTGATATCGGGACGAAAATATGAAACTAGACAAAGGGTACAGTTCCCTTCGACGTCGGTATGACCAAAAAGAACCCAATTCAGATAGAAAATTCGATTTTTAGACTTCAAAACCTTATATTATAAATATTAAAAATCCTATTCATTAAAAATAGACATGGAGATTGAAGAAAATAATTCTTGGAGCACCGAAAAGCTACGACGAAGAATGTTCCATAGGATTTTCTACAATCCTAAGGTATTTTCTTGTTGTTATCATTATGTATCCATATATTAAGAGTTGTTTGATTCATTACAACATGAACTAAATCTCTTTTCTAGGGTTGATGACGCCTTTGCAATACAATTTGTTTTGAGATTGACGTCTTTCCTATTAAACGATTTCTGAATTTACTTTTTGTTAAATCTTTCTTAAGGCTTTGATATAATTGATCACCAAATTAATTGAACTGTTATCTTAATCAAAATCTAGGAATAGTAAGATTAAAATTAGAATTAGTTTAACAAATAATTGATTAGACTTGGTTTAATTTGTTGACAATGGTAGGAATACAACTAGTTGACCAATTAACCTAGTCTAGACACGAATTGAGAATTTAATGCAATTAGGATTAGTTCGAGAGATATGGTCATTTAATCCTAATTTGAGGCATAAGCTAACAGTCGGAAGACACTTATGAACATTTATGGGTATTGGATAGTGAAATAAGGAATCGAGAGATAGGAATTGACAGTTAATCATACATTGAGTATTGTAAACGTTTGATTCGCAAGGCCCTAGATATCTCCTCATCCATAGTCTCAATCTTATTATTGCATGCTATTTATGTCCTTAGTTTAATCACAACATTCAAAATTAGAATTTGTCCGAACAATTGTTGAATTTCGATAGCTAGTACTTGGTTTATTTCTTCACGATTCCATGAGATCGATAATCGGACTTTACTGTCCCTTTACTACTTGTGGCGAGACGTGCACTTGCCTGTAAGTGGTTTTAGCCCAACAACAATCTACTTTTTAAAACAGAATGTGTTAATTGCTCACATGAAAGGTTAGTGTCATTTCCATTGCTCACATGAAACTACAATGTTAATGTTTGACGTGATAGTGAGAAAAGTTAATGGGTTGACATCATATCGAATGGAATCCAACTTAGATATTATGTTGAGATTCGAAATCATCATGATGGAACCTAATTGAAGTACATGTTGGATATTTTAGTGTAATTGGATTAACTTGGTCGATCAGTTTAATCATAATAAGACATCATATAAGTACGGTGGTGCGGAGTGCACGCTTATATGAATTTATTATGATGTTAGGGGTGAAGCCCCTAAGGGACGGGGGTGAACCACCGAATTGATTCAATCTGAAAGCGTTCACGTGCCTTCAGAGATTGTATACATATATCCGGTTGTTATTTTGTTCGTTATTTCTAATATTTCTCCAACAGTACATTTATTTTTTTAATAATGTTTTGGTTTTTTTGTCACTCATGATAGAGTCCACAATTTTCCATAATCGTCAGAGAGATCAAACAAGACAAGTTTTCCTTCTTTGGCAAATACATTGAGCATTGCGCCTTCTTGGATTGCCGCCTTTATCTTCCAGAATAATTCTTGGATTTCTGTTGCTTTATTTCGCATGGATTTATGAGCAACTGCTTTTGTCGGGTGGTCGTGGATGGATTGTAGGAGACAACGCACCTGTTCGCAGTCAACTTGGATTATGACTTGTATTTCAGCAACTGGTATATGTCGGAGTAGAGAGATGCCAGCATGAGCGGCTGCCATCTCAGCATATAAGGAATCTTCGGTGTTTTCTTAGCTGCCTAATAACCGAGTATAAATCGACCATGCTCACCCCTTACAACTCCTCCCATCGAACAAATACGACCTTTCAGATCATAGGACGAACCGTCCGTGTTCAAGATTATCTGATTTGGTTGCATAGTCCCTCCCAAATAATATTGTCATCGATAATAGCTTGTCTCCTTGTCATAGTACGCTGCATTTTTTTAGTCATTTCTCCTGCCAAACAATAAACTAAGCTAATTAAAAACTAGAGAATCTTATACTGTTCAAAGATTACAGAAGGGAAGTTATCACCATTGTTTATGTTGTGCACCAGTAAGGGATAAAGGTAAGACTACTATTAAAACTCCTACACCAATTGCATCTTTCAATCTTGAGCTCATAGATTAACATGGCCTAAATGGAAAATCACCTAAGTGTGGAACACCGGCTGTAATTTAGGACATAAACAAGTCTATTTAAGTTAGATACCAGCTTTAATGAACTTTACAAGTTTAATGGATGTGTTGACCGTATGAGTCAAGCTCAAACAGCTTAAGAAACGCAATGGAGTCCAGATCATATAAACCATACCTTCTGTTGGAACTGTGATGCATGGGCTTCAGTATGCAACGTAATTTCTGAGATATACTCTTTCAACTGTTTGATCTGAAACATAACACAGTTTATGATGCTACTAATGAAGTATAATCGTTGCCTCACGAAAACCTTAGGTTTGATCGAGGCCACAAACTTAAGTTTTAGTGAAGTTTCAATCCTTTGTTTCTCAAACCTATCACTTAAATAACAATCATCAGACATTTCTGCCTATATATCTAGATTGAATGTCAACTTGCCATATATTTTCTCGTTGTTTAACTAAGCTGATTTTATGCAGTTCAGTGATTGGCGAAATGGCAGCAAAAAAACACAACATTTATGGCATTTGTTTAATAGCGTAAATATCATTTGGTTCTTAAGGAATTGTTTGATAGCGCAATCGCAAGAACAAGGTCCGTCAATCTTACCTCAAGCAAGAATGTCCATTATATTTAAAACAGAAAACATAAAACCCAATCACTAATAAACCCAATCGCAAGAACAAGTAAGCTTAAAAAAAATACAGAAATTACCTCAAGCAAGAATGTCCATTTCGAAAAATAGATTGAGTTTTAAAATGGAAAATAGAAAATGATCTACCAAACTTATAGAAATATTAAGAGCTAGCGTATATTTAGTAATTACAATGTATTTTTGAAGTAAGGAAGTAGTTACAATGTATTACACAATCGTAAAATTTCTAAGGTGAATGAATTGGCCATCCAAGGAACTTTAAGAAGCGTAGATTGTACTAATAGGTTAAAAGGTGTAAATCGTACATAATTATCCTAAATTAATTAATTAGTGTGCTTTTTTCTTTTTTTGAACTATCAGACAGATGAATTGTAACGTACTCTAATTCGAAGCAAGTTCCCTATTGAAAATGAGTATGGCAAAACCATGCGTTTGCTACATCTTTTCAAAGTTTCTGAGATCGTCCATTATTTTTAAAAGTATCACACTTTGTCTCTTACTTTGCTATTTTGTTATGATTTCAAGAATACAGATGGTTTCGACAAGAAAGGAATCCTGGCAAAGATGAACTTTAATTGCAAAAGAGCCCAACATATTTTCCCTCTATAGTCTCTGCATGCAGCCTCCAAGGTTGCTTCCTCGTCAATACTCTTAAGCCAGCATCATAATTTATTTTTAGGACATCCTGAGGAGGCGGACTCCATCGAACACAGTCAGAAAAAAATGGAGAAAGTGATGTTTTTAGCCTCCATTATTTTAGCGTTTATATATTAGTCCCTGATATAAGGCATTGTAGTTACGAATTAAGAAAATACAACCTTATGTATTATTTCCGTAATTCATAGTAAAGTTAGGGGATTAGTTCAGAAAAATGACGTGGTATTTTTTCCACCTAGATTATACGTTTTTAATTGATTTGTTTTTAGTTGGTTAAAATTGACAACTCGACGAGAATTAATGGACATGAGTGTCAAGTTAGAAACGAAATATAATAATTTTAAGAAAAATAAGGGACGATATAGATAAAAACGTTAAAAAAAAAAATCAAACGCATGGTTTTGCCAGATGAGTATATACTAATATATTTATGGTATGCGAATTCGAGATGGAGTACTGACAGTGTATTGTGTTGCTAGTACTAAAGGAAAAGAGAAGAGACGACAGCTCATTGCCCTATTTCGACTTTTATAAGTAACCCATAATTTGATAATTTTCTTTTCTTTAATAATACTAAGTTGTCAAGTCAAGACAATTAGTGTAATTTGATCGAAAATTAAATTAAAAAAAAAAAAAAAAAAAAACTAACAATCAGACAGAGACAGACAAGAGACAACAACTATTCTCTCTCTTTCTTTCTCGTCGTTCCCAATCCACACTTTTTTCTTTTCAATTTCTCTCCGGCGGGAGACCTAATGGCGAGCAATTTGCCGATGAGTCAACAGTTGGAGCAGATCCACGGCGAAATTCGGGATCATTTTCGAGCTCTGGCGTATGTTCCCACTCCCACTCCCCCTTTTCCTCTTTCAATTTCGAGCCTTAATTCAATTGATTCCAGATTTGTCACTGTTCAATACTATGACTTTCTCTAGTTATAGTCATCACTCACCATTTTGGTTGGGGTTTTGATGGTGGAGTTGGGAATTTTGCTTTTGTTCATTGGTGGCTGTAATGATTTCGATTGCTTATTCACTCTATAATTGTGCTTCTGTTTTGAGGACATGGATATGATGCTAAGTAGAAGCGATGTACTGTAATGTGAAGTAAAAACCATAAACTTGGAGGTCTTGAAAGCTAAAGTTAGTTGATTTCTGCTTCAAAATGGGAGCTTCATGTTAATTTCACTGTCGATTTGAAGGGTCTTTGTTTTGTTTGACCGCAATTAATAGAAGTTTGCTATATGAAGTTCTTGTTAACTACTTTTCAAGTTTACTTTAGAATAAACTTTTAAGAATTTTTTTCTTGTTCTCAAGAAATGGCTTCCAGAGGCTGGACAAGATCAAGGATTCTAATAGACAAAGTAAACAGCTTGAGGAACTTACTGGGAAGATGAGGGAATGCAAAAGGTACGGGCCACTGCTTGGCTTCCATGTCCTCTTGGCTTTGAGTGATCATTAGTTTCATAACATCACTATGTTGTTCTGGTAGTTGATACTTTGTTTTTTCAAGATGTTTGGAGTCTAATGCAGTCCCTTTTCCCCTAGATCACTTTATCTTTACTTGTTGAAAGTTGTTACCCTGAGAACTAATTCACTGCTGGTGCAAGAAGAAAGATAATAGATTGATACCAATTGAAAATATGTATTTCTAATGAATTTTGTTCAGTGTGAACTTGTGGTAAATGTTAAGTCTTTATTTCTTGGAACTTTTTCAGGCTAATTAAAGAGTTCGATCGTGAGCTTAAAGATGAAGAGGGCAAAAATCCTCCTGATGTGAATAAGCAGCTTAATGACGAGAAGCAATCCATGGTCAGTCCTTTGAACCTTGTTAGCCAATTTTTCCATGCATGGCTAAATCTTGCATTTACATTTCATTGTAAATATTCACACTTTGAAGATTGTTTTGTGGCTGAGCAGCATTTCTCCCATGTCATGATCTTTTGATAAAATCTCTTGAAACCTTGAGCTCCACTATGGTTAATTGTTATGCTCATTTCTTAATGTGTTTTAAATTATAAATACTTGAGCAAGAAGAACATATAATTAAACAAATGGAGCTGCATCCTTTTATTTGATGCTTATTGTTTATTTGTTTTACTTCTCCAGATCAAGGAACTGAATTCCTACGTGGCATTGAGGAAAACGTAAGTTCACAGCCCTTTTATATTTGAAGGCGTAGAATTAGTTTGTTGCTTTAAACTAGTTTGCTCGTTTCTTAAAGATTGGATTTCCAGCATACCATATAAATTGGATCAAATTCTTACTCTGCCCTTGGAACTGCAGATACCTGAATACATTGGGCAACAAGAAACTTGAACTCTTTGATACGGGAGGAGTCAGTGAACCAACAGCAGAGGAGAATGTTCAAATGGCATCTGGTGAGATCTTTTCTCTCAAACATCTGCATATCACAATCAATAAAACGTATATGTTTGCTCTTCACGTCCTTAATTGCTGAACTTTGCTGTAACTAGTTGACGTTTTATCTTATGTAGTCAAATCTTCTATAGTGATTTTCATATCTTACATTGTATTAACGTGTTCTTTGGTTTCCTCCTTCACTGTAGCCATGTCAAATCAAGAACTTATCAATGCTGGCAATAAGACAATGGATGAGACAGATCAGGCAATTGAACGGTCTAAACAGGTAACGAACTATCAGGATATCTTTTGCTTGAAAGATACCTTTACCTGCATTCTTAAAGTCTTGACTTTTTAGGTTGTCCATCAAACAATTGAAGTTGGAACACAAACTGCTGGTACCTTGAAAGGCCAAGTGAGTGCAATTTACTTTTCCTCTTGTATTTCCATACGATTGCAAGTGCAACTTTCTGTCTAATTGTTTAAAAACATTGACAGACTGATCAAATGGGCCGCATTGTTAATGAGCTAGATACAATTCAATTTTCATTAAAGAAAGCTTCTCAGCTAGTGAAGGAGATAGGGAGACAGGTAAATAACTTTGCTCTTAGTTAATAAGAGTGCAAGCAGCTAATGTTTTTTGTAAGTGTATCAACTGAGCCTCTCTTTATCTGTGGCTTGTTTCAGGTTGCTACGGATAAATGTATAATGCTATTCCTGCTTCTTATCGTATGTGGTGTAATAGCCATTATCGTTGTGAAGGTAATGAGAGTATTTTTCATTTAATTTATGTTTGATTGGTTCATGAAATGCTTCTAAAGTTTAGGAAGTAACGTGACTGGATCTTTCTCAAGGCATATTATACTGTTTCTAATTGCCATGTGTAACATTTTTCAGATTATCAATCCCAACAACAAGGATATCAAAGACATTCCTGGCTTGGCACCCCCAGCTCCGTCAAGGAGATTATTGTCTATAAGAGCTCCCGTACACTATTGAATACATTTCGTCCATTCAGACATGAAAAGGGCTGTTGTGGGAAAGATTGCGAGGCTGGTTCCTTGAATATTCGTTTAGAAATTAGTCAATTCTTCCTTGTGATTACAGTTTGTATAAATCATACATGAGTAATCTTCCACATTGTTTGTTGTGCTTTTAATTACCGTGTGTTTGTTCCTTTCTTGAACTTTCCGAGTCTACACTTGCGTTAGGAAGTAAAAATACACTACTGAACCATCTTTTGTTTGGCTGTATTGAAGATATATATGTAATTTGAGCCCAGTGCAAATCGACTTTCTTTTATATTGATGTTTTATCCCTTTTTGTGTGTTTAGGTTATGGTAAACTCGTCCTCTTTCTTAAGGCATTCAAACTTTGACAATCTGTTTTTAACTCCAAAACAATGTCGACTTTATTCATTGTTTGATTATGCTCCGTGTCCAGCTACTATTGCCATTATCCAACCTTGACGAGGGGTTTGAAAAACATGATCAGGTTTTAGGAATGAAGGTATCGCAGCTATACTATCGCTATTGGACATAAACTGAACCGAATTAATCGCCACCTTTGCCTAAAATAGATTAGATATTGAAGAAAAGGATTGGATAAGTAAAAGATAGACGGATAATTAAACTATAAAATAGAAGTCAAAACATGATGAAGTCATAAAGATAGAGACATAAGGAAGAACAAAAGAGAAAGGGAACTACTGTAACTGAAGAACTTGTTAGGGATGAAAAGAAAGTTAGAACGAGTAAAACCAACTCGAACATGATGAAAAGACAGCAATTGAAATGGTTTTTAGTTGTACTCAAAACATGAAGACAAACGGTAACGATAATGAACTTGAAGTGAAGCTAAGTGGGAAAGAAAGAATTCATACATCTTGCGGTCGAGACTAGAACGTTGTTCCGTTGAAAATACCAAACCAATAATAATAGAATACAACAAAAAAGCAAGAATTTTAATAGCCTTGATTGTACTATGCTATGCTTGTTCACCAAATAATGGGTTCTAAGCTTAACATTTTACTAAAAGTATTATCCCCAACTGTGACAATGACGTAATTACAAGGAAGAACTCTGCCTTTTTCCATCAGGAAGCATGCATGCACTTGTACCTGCTTAGTTCTAATATTGATTCATTCTTGTTTCGCCCAAAATAGAATGTTTGCTAACATCTCAACCTATTACTTGAGATTCAAAAACAATCAATCAATCACGTGTAATGTTCCGTCCAAAGTAAGATAACCTTGACGATGCAATTAGAGGCGCTTCTTCATCAGCATTATTATTGCTGTCATTTCCTCCATTATTTTCACTGCTCATATTTGGCATATAGATGTCTGAAGACTTCTTCTCCAACTTCCAATCCTGTAACAACCAAATATTACATTGTTAGAACAAGGCGTGTGATACAAGTCATTGATGAATATAATCAAACTGCATAAATCTGTAGTAAAGAGATTGATTACCTTTGTCATTCGCTCCGGAAGGCTTTCGGGTTGAGATGCTTTGACATCCTTAACCTTGATATAGTTATACATGACAACGCCAACAAGTGCTACGACGGGGGAGAAAATTAAGCAATGTTAAACATAGGATATCTAATTATTAGTTATCATATCATATAGAATAGATTAGCGAATGTATGTATCAGTTTTGGAAATTTAAATTACCAATAGCATAGCCAAGTGCATTCAGAGCAGTTATTGTGGATTCTGGAAAGATAACAGTTGAAAGGGCTATCAGTATCCAGTCTTTTAGCACACCAGCGACCCTGATGGTGACTGCTCCAGTTCTCCCAATTACCAAGAATATTGAGAAGTTCAACGCTAATGCACACAGAGCATTAGAAAAGAAGATCCAGAAATTGAATTGAATCTGAGAGACATCTATCCTTGGCATTTCCAGTAAATACCAGGGCACAGACAAGAAGACAAAACTGCAAACAAAGAATGATGCATAACGAATGTAAGCAACATAGGTGTAAAATACCATCAACAAAAATCTTAAGATTTTTTTTTTTTTTGCCAATCCATTCTAACTAGATTGTTGAAATAGTATGCAACAAAGATTTTCTGTTCAATTATGTGAAGCATTTAATGATTGTGCAAAAATGCAAGGAGTTATTTTGATCAGCTTTAAATCTTTCATTTGAAATGGAGGAAAAGAAGCATAAAAATCCAAGAACCTGCATGGAGCTATGTAATATAAGCTGGTAATAGGATTTAGGGTCAAGCCCTTCTTTTGTAAAAGGACTTGGGTCAAGACCAGTCTAAGAGCTTCGGCAACAATGCCCGTAACTTGGTAAAGTGTTCCGATTACATTAAAATGGATTTCCCCATATGAGGAAATGACGACTCCAACACTGACCAGCACCATGTTCAAGAACACATCACATCTTGATTTGTCAGTGCCACACATTACAGCCATAATAAATGTTGCCACTGGCACTGCACATCAAAATCCAAACATAAGCAGTAAGTATCTGGCGTAAGAATTTATGAAACTAAACAAGCTATATTCACTTTTTGTCCCATACTTAGAGCTTTGAGCATTTGGATGAAGGCTACAGAAATGTACAAGTAAGCAGTGTTGCCAAACCTGCATTGGCAAGAAAATTACTGGTCATAAGAAAATAGGAATCTGAATAAAAGAAAACATCAAATGCCAACTCCATTAAACTCTCAACTCTTACTTAAGGATTCCACATCTGTAACCCATTCTACAGTGAAACAAACTACATACATCAAACTAACTCTAAACTGTTCGGCCCCTAAAAATCATCAGCACATATAAGCACAACAGTTTTCGTTAGTATTGGTTTTACAACGATTATCCCCAAAGTTGTAGCCAAGAGAACAAAGGGAAAAAAACCCAAGCTGTCAACCAAAAAGAAATTTCTAGGACCTAAAGATTCTTACCAAAGACTGGCTGCAAAGAAGGCACTTATTGGTATTACACATGTTGCATATCTGTTGCATAGAAAAGAAGCTTTGTTACAGAGATGTCCAGTAAATGCAAGGAGGTGAGAGAAAGGAGGGTGTATTACGGGAGTGCTAGAAAAAGGAAACCATGTCACTTACATTTCAAATGTCATTTTGACAGGAGTTACAACCTGTGAAAACAGTAAATAGAAGTGAGCCATGATAACTATTGCAACAGAAAAGACGGCCAGAAAAAAAGAAAGAAACACCAAGAGACTAACAGCAAAGCTTTGTCAAATGTAGGAACCGCACCTTGAATACACGGACGAGCAAAAATGCTACAGCTCCAGAAAATGCCATATGAATCATGGTGAGTGTTATAGGCAAGGGAAAATTGAAGTAATTTGGAGATAAAACCCACTGCATCAAAAGTGAAGAAGTCAGACTACAAGAAAAAGTTTACTTCAAGGTAAACACTGAAAGAAACTTCAAATTCAACATAACCACCAAAATCAAAACTGAATATGTAGGCATAGCAAAAACACGCATAAATGAGCAGCAAGGAAAAATAGCATGCTTACAGAAACCCATATGCCTCCCCTTAAAGCTAATGCCAATCTCATTATGCATTTTAAGGCCTTAAAACAAAAAGCTAAGAAAGAGGAGAAGCAACTGTCTTGAAGGAGTGATAACTATAGAACATGCTACATTCTCTATTATGGTGGCAAAAATGAAAGTACTGGACCACAATTTTTTTCAAGGCAGGCACAAGGTGGATTTAGTTCTTTACAAAATGCCTAGAAGCTCAGTGGTCCAACATCTAACAAGTCATTCTTAAATAGATTGAGCTCTGTAAACCCCTGAATAAATCACTGTATCAGGCATGTGATGAACGGGTAATTCAGAGATTATGGAAGACACAATGCCAGAAGGCCAATGGCATGCTGATTTTAGGGGGAAAAAAAGAGGATAGCTTCACTTGTCGCATTAGAAAATGTGAAATCCTAGTTATGCTTTGCTTAGGTTATAGAGAATCCGCCCCCATGACAGGATGAGAGTAAAATAAAATAGAAAGATCCATTGCAGGATTGCTCAAATGAGTGAACAAACTCTTCCTTGTTCATCAGCAGCTTATTTTTTTTTATTTTTTTTGCATGCATAACTGAACGAGAAAGCGAAAAGGCACATAAAAAATGTTGAGGAAGCAAAGCTGGGTATTGAATTGAATCCTTTGACACATAAATTCGAAGTGGATTCTTATCAATAAAATAAGAGATGTAATAAAGTGAAGCAGGGGTGAGTAGTGATACCTTGTTGTACAAGATGACACCAGAGGAAAGCAAAATGTAGATTAGTAAGTAGAGGTAAGTGAACATAAGTGGTTTGCTGATCTCCATCTCGCGTGCTGTTACTTTGTTGAATCGTACTTCCTACCAATACAAAAATGAAAGCTAATTTATCAGCTGGAGAGCAACATCATCTGGTACTAGCTGAACAATGTAATGTAATAAACTCCTCTCAGTTAGTCGGAGGAAACAACTGAGTCAGTCGAGGAATAGACGAGCGAGCAAGCACCTGATTGAAATGAAGCTCAAACTGTCAGAAACAACGGCATTGAAAATGGTAATAAAAGTTTGCATCAAATCAATTACAAGACATTAATTAAGTAGATTAACAATGAAATCAGCAAGGAATAATTAAAATGGGAATGCAGAAGAGAAGCGTGATCTGATCTGAAACTTACTTTGATTCATAGATCAGAGAGAGGGAGAGAGAAGAGGAAACGAAAGTGAGACGCAGTTCGTACTAATAAATGTGTGCTGCTCAAATCGACGAATCATTCAGAGAGAGAGAGAGAGAGAGAGAGACAGAGGGAGAGAGAGTCTTCGTTTCGTTTCGTTTCGTTTCGGTTTGATTTGATTTGATTTGGTTTTGCAGCAGAGACGAAGAAGAAATAGAAAATATCTATCTATAATTTTATTTTCTAGTATATAGCGAGGAACTTGGAAAATATTAGTTAATATAAGTAGTTATTAAAAGACTAATGTTAGCTAATGGGATACACTATAGTGACTAATCAACCCCCACAATTTATATTTTATAATCCGACGGTCGAGGTTTCAGGATCTGGGCGAGCTGGCTGCTATGCTAATGCTACCCATTATATTATTATTATTATTATTATTATTATTATTATTATTATTATTATATGATTTTCACGGTGGGTGGTCCTTGATCGTTTTTGATCGTTTCCTCTTCCACATGTAAATTGCGATTTGCATTAAGATAGGATTTTTTTTTTTTTTTTTATAATCTTATATACAATAGAGAAACATCTTTCAATTTGTTCAATTTGTTCTAATTGCAATTCAATTGCAAATTTTATTGTCAAATCAACATCCGACACATGGCGTTTAATTTAAGAATTAAGTTTTTGAGTTTAATTAGGAATCAAATTATAATTTTAAGTCAACATTTTTTTTAATTCTAATTAGAATTCAAAAACAATAAGATAATGATTCCTAATAAAATTCTATCAATTATTTATTTCTAATCATATGAGATTCATATTCTCTTTTATCTTTCACTTTTTTTTAAATATAATAATTTTATTCCTAATCAATTTTCTATCTATTATTTAAAAAATTATTTCTAAAAAAATTATAATACACTATATATATATTAATTGAAACGGGCATGTATTATTTTTCCCTATTCAAACGGAGATATTATTAAAAAATTATTTCTAATCAAATTATAATATATATTATTTTTCTAATTTTTTTATTATGCTATTATTCCTAACAAAATCGACTATATTTTTTTCTATTCTTAATTAAAACGGACATATTTTATTTTTCAAACAATTAATAATTTTTCCTAATTAAATTCATTATATTTTTTTTCCTATTTATAATTAAAACGGGCATGTCTTCTTTTTTCCTATTCAAACGGACATATTGTTAAAAAAAAATTCTAATCAAAATATAATATATTATTATTTTTCTAATTTTTTGTTAAACTATTATTCCTAATAAAAATCCACTATATATTTTTTTTAAATCCTTAATTAAAATGAGCGTATTTTATATTTCAAACAATAAGAAAAATTGAATTGATTAGATGCAATTATAAATTTTATTATCTAATCAAATCTTGATATGTAATTTTTACGTTTTGCTACTTTTATTATTTTTAAAAACAAAATAAAATTTTGATTCTAATGGAATTGTAGATTTTGAAATAAAATCAAAATAATTATAATTGATATAAAGTTAAAATAATTCCTTTTGATATAATATTTGACATATATTTAATAATGTTTAATACAAAAAATTATTATATCATTATTATAAGATATATTTAAATTATTAATTTTCAAATGTACGGACTTTCCGTCCAACGGACGGGTCCATTGACTAGTGCATTAAGATAGGATTGAACTTAATTAATTTTGGATTGAACTTATTTCAAATCTACGATCTTATTAGAATCAAAATTTTATTTTATTTTTAAAAATAATAAACATAGGAAAAAATAAAAATTGCATATCAAGATTTGATTTGATAATAAAATTTATAATTGCATCTAATCAATTTAGTTTTTCTTATTATTAAAATAAAGATATGTTCATTTTAATTAAGAATGGAAGAAAAAATATAATGGATTTTTATTAGAAATAATAAAAATTAAAAATAAAATAATATATATTATACTATGATTAGAAATATTTTTTTAATAATATGTCCGTTTGAAGAAGAAAAGGAAGATATGTCCATTTTAATTATAAATAGGAAAGAATATAATGAACTTTAATTAAAAAAATTATTAAATGTTTGAAAAATAAGATATGTCCGTTTTAATTAAGAATATAAAAATATATATAGTCGATTTTATTAGAAATAATACTTAATAAAAAAATTAGAAAAATAATATATATTATAATTTGATTGGAAATATTTTTTTTAATAATATGTCCTTTTGAATAGGAAAAAAGAACACATGTCCGTTTAATTAAGAATAGGAAAATATATATATAATGAATTTTAATTAGCAAAAATTTTTTAATAAAAAAATAAAATATATATAGTGTATTATAATTTTATTAAGAATAATTTTTTAAATAATAGATAGGAAATTGATTAGGAATAAAATTATTATATTAGAAAAAAATAATTGATAGAATTTTTTTTAGAAATCATTATATTTATTTTGTTTTGATTTCTTAATTAAAATAGGAAAAGAATAATATCATTGACTTAAAATTATAATTTAAAATTTAATTAAGCTTAAATTTTAAAATATATGTGTCAAATTACTATTCATCAATAAATCTTCATGTGTCAAATTTTGATTTGACAATAAAATTTACAATTGAAACAAATTAAACAAATTTAAAATTGAAAAAGTCTCGCTATTATCTATAAAATAAGTTTATTTTGATGTATATGATGTTAATTTGGATTTAAGTCTGTCAATATGCGTTTATTTTCAACCTCTAAAGCATCATCGACAAATGAAAATATATATATTTATTTTTTTTGAAGAGGAAAAAAAAATGAAAATTATGTATGTTGATTTTGATATCCAATCATCCTCATCAAACGAGCAAAGAATGTAATTATAATGGGCTTCATTGGGCTTTAGTTTAACACTCAGGCCCACATGATGTTTTTCGAAGTGGAGGTTTGACAATAGCTTGTTGGAATGCCATTTCTCCGATAGAGCAGGTCTCAACAAATGTTTACAATTGCCGAGTGTTGGATTGGAACTTTTAATTATCACAATAATACACTCTACAGTGTGTTAATTTCAAAACCACAAAATGATGGAGTACTAAGTAGAAAATAGTCAGTTAAAGGGAGAGTTTTGAAAATTAATCCAGCCCAATTCCTTTTGTTTTTTTTATCAAAATAATCTTTGGGAAAAATATATTAGTCCAATCCAATGAGCTTTATTTTTATCAAACATGGGAATAGACATTAATATTCGTCTCAAGGGACTATCAAATGGACCCTTAATATGTTGTGAGATGGTCTTAGTTGATATCTTCATTTTTCAGTTCTAAGCCAACATTATTCCTATGAAGTAAGAGTGATATATATTACTACCTCCGTCCTAAAATAGATGCAAATTTTTACATACAATTTGCATCTATTTTAAAATTTGCATTTATTTTGAGACGGAGAGAATAGTTCATTTTTGTACCTAATTCGCATTAATCCATTACCACAAAGTCTTGATTTATTTTATATATATGGACGCCAAACTGGAGCGAGCATGCTTTAGGTTAGGGGAAAAGAAAAGAACATTTATAGTACATCGATTCATAAGCCAGGAAGAAGTGAAGTCATCGATCGTGTAGTAATACTCGTATTAATTAATTTCTAAATATTCAATTCAGCGGGAGAATTGAAATTAGCAGCTTTGAGGAGACTAGCTAGCTAACCAAACGCAGCTTTCGATCTCCCATTCATCAGTGTCATCATGTCAACCTTAATTAGCAGATTTTCCTCATATTTTAATGCCACACGTCCGTTAAATTGTTGCTTGACAAAACTAGTGAATGATATGCTTGCTAATCCAGATATCAGTTAATTAATCCTTTTATTATGTCAATGAGAAACACATGTTTTATTATACATAATGTTGTTTTTCTAACCATATCACTATATGTTCTTTTACGTTCATTAGATATCTGAATTACAAAATATTACATTTTTTAAGATTTTTTTTTTTTATAAAAAAAAAAGTTCTCTTGATAGGAAATTCCAATTATGATTTTGGTTCTAATTTGAAAGTTGTGAACAGCTGAGAACAAAACGTCAAGCCGCTAGCTTAAACAAGATATTGTTGGTATATATTATTATAATAATATTAATTATGTTATTTCAAAAAAAAAAAATACGTATATTAATTTTGCAATGTAAAATGAATTATGGGAAACTTATCATGATTCATAACCAACGACTAAACATGTATTAGCATATATATGGAAAAGCATTGATGTGGACGGCAACCCAATAATCAAAATCTTATTGAATTAAATAAATAACAAAACAATGAGACAAATGTTGGCAAGTGGTTTTAATTATACATCGACTCTATCGAATAAACAACATTCGATGTTCTAGAGTCTTACCATAAAAAAAATGTTCTAGAGTCTTACCTAAAAAAAAACAGAAGTTGTAGAGTTTAGACTTGTAGACTATTCACTTTAAGAATTATATATTTTTGATCCTCCTCCATCCTTGCAAATGCAATTGGAGTTAGAACTAGAGTAATTAAAAGAAACATAACATCTTACTGCTTCAAAATAGACACAAATTTTTATATATATTTATTTTGGGATGGAAGTAATATAATAATTTAATTGATTATCAGTTGAATTTGAATTAAAAAAATTTGAGGAACATATACATATATGATTAGTCGTATGATCAATGAATGAATGTCCAACACGAAGACAATACATATATTCTTTTGACTTGAGAATCTTTGACGGCTAACAACCTTATAATGTTAATTTAATTTATGAAATTTACAACTCTTCTACATTCCTAATGTAGTTCAGGAACAAAAGAACAATCTGTTTATTTCGATCTCTTCCTTAAAACTCCAAACAACAAAATATAATATTCCTGCGCCGACTTGTTCCATTTCAATTATTTAGACTTTTCTTTTTTGAGGATCATATATATATATACGATGGTTGTATTTCGACACAAAAGCAACAAATCTATGTAGATGTTGTCGACATAATTTAATTAAGTATATTTATTTTTTAGTGGAAGTGTTTTTATTTAAAAAATAAATTATTTACATTACAAAAAAATATATTAAAATACGTAAATAATACGATCGAGGATATATATGAAGCAAATTATTTATGTAGGTTTTGAGATCCAATCAAGCAACAATTGATTTCATTTTTGACATATTTCCATTATCATTCTATATATATATTTCAAGTTTCAACCAATGGGTATAGTTATCTTCTTCTTGTCTGGATGCATGATGATTTGAGAATGTGATGATTTGAATAGTATAGTGGGGTGGTGTAAAATTTACGTTTAATTAAAATTAGTGTTCGAGTACTATTCCTTATTCTTACTAGCTCTAGTTAAAATATATATATATATATATATATTAAACTCTCTTATATTATTTTCGTCTTAAAATATAAAGATCATTATAAAATTAAATTTATGTTGAAGTATAAATAAACTTTTAAAATTTGTCGCTTTTCAATCCGTTTCTTTTTTCCGGCCCGTAGTTTGACGAAACTCTTGTACTATACACTATTATTACGTGGGTACGAATGAAAAGTAAAACTGGAGCAAGTCGTCGATCGATAGGGAAGGCAATAATACAGATGCGGCAATGGTAGACCCGATCAGCGACTGTCTGTCTGAATGGTACATATGGTTTCATAAATAAGTTGTATTCATGTTGGAAAGATAGAACAAGAGTCAAAGTTTTATAAGGGGAAGCCAAGCCATTGTTAATATATTGTTGGAGTATATATGTATTTATATTTATATGACGGCAGCTTCGTCCACATCAAACACACACACAGCTGTCTCCAGATTGGTAAACTCATTTTGAATATTATTTGCACCTATTATACTATAAATGGTCTTCTAAGAAAGTACTAGTACTCTAGTAGTATAAAACTAAAAAAAAAAAAAAAAAAAAAAAAGCAGGAAAAATTAAAAGTAAAGACAGTTCTTCTAATGAAATTTAAAAATAGTTAGGATTATCCGCTGTTTGATGAAGGTAATTTTATTTAAATAACATAAAATAATATTCACTTCTGAAAGAAATTTTATAAAGGATGAATAGTGATCTCTTGTATTTGAGGGAACAATGTTCATTCCTTTAAAAATCATTATCCAAAAATTGAGGGATGATGGAATGGGTCGGAGAATGAGGGAGAATTCTCTAAAAATTTGGGGATGGATAGGGGCGGATCCAAGTGTGTCACGGGAGGGAACAGGTCCCATCCATTTCGAAAAAAAGTTGATGGTTTGTATATTTTATTGTTTGAAAAATTAAATATATATTTGTTGAAATTTGGATAGTGAAAATAAAAATTGTGAGAAACTAACATTCCACACACTTAGAATTACAAAGCTAGTAGAGAAAATATATATAGATTCAAAAAAATCTAAAATAGGAGATATCAATAGTAAGAAATCTAATCTATTGGACATATATCAAATCCCATACAATCAGTCATAGGAGTCAGCCAAGTATGGTGAAGGACAAACTTGGTTGGTGATGATGGTGTACACGAACAAAGAAGATCAGAGAAAAAGTATGACCATAGCTGAATGAACAAGCAAAATCAGAGAAAGGCATGGTGGTGAAGGAGACATCTCAACATGGAATGGGCTTGGAGACGGTAGGCTAAAAATGTGAGTGGACCAAATGCCCAAATTTTAACACCCCCCTTCAAGTCGGCAGTGGAGAGAAGTCGCAGATGCCGAGCTTGGACATGAAGAAGCCGAGGGAGAACGTTGCAAAAGTCCGTGACGATGCTTCAAACAAAACACATGGACACTTGTTTCAATTATTGTAGTAGCGGATATCGCATCAAGAAGATGAACAACAGGGGTGTCATTCTCCGATGATCACATTATCTTGTTTTACTAAACTATCCATTCGATACCTAACATACTACTATCAAATAATTACCTAACATAGGTGGCAAGATGCAATCCAGTGAAGCCAATAGACACCAATCATCGAGTACTTTGCATACACTTCAACCCCAATCGACAAGGAATTGAAATCATGGACTGAAGAACTGCTAAACCACTTGAATACAAGAATCAGGCAATACTGAATCTTCTAAGCACAAGAATGCAGCGACAACTGATCCAGGCAGGTACAGCAGTATCCAAACAAGCCAATAATAGGCCGTCCAAACATTTGGAAATCGGCAACAAAACCAGTCCACAAACCAACTAATCCTAATCAGAGACTAACAACAACCTATCTCTCTATTTTAGCAAGCTATACTACTCGAATCAAAGCATACTATGCCTAAACACAAGGATCATAGCAGCATACAACAACTCGGAAACGAGTGACTACATAGCTGGATTTTTAGCATAAGAATCATTCACAGCATAACAAATCTATAGCAAACACTGCTTACAAACACTACAGCTATAACAAAACTAATACTGGAAAATAACAGATAGAGTCGAGAAGATACTTCGACCTGAACAAGAGAGTTGCTCAAGCATCAATCACTAGCTGACGAGAGAACGACAGAAAAGTAGAGACTGCTGGAATCGATGAAGCTCTGGAAACTCAAATACGATGTCATAATCTTTTCTTGTCAGCATCATTTGGTGCATTATGATCAGGGCTACCATTTTTAGAAGGGTTATGTGTGCAAACATATCAACACCCACCCTCACTGCACAAACATGACATACCCCATTTTTAGCTTCATGCCAACTATATCGAAATACTCAGTACATAATGGGCATGAAAACTCCTCCCCTAATGTCATCTTCTGCATCGAAGTCTTCAAAACCCATAAATATCTCAGATCTCGATTGAATAGCCGACTGATATCTTCTTGAAGCCGAAGATAGCTGATTGCTCCATGAATCAACATCCATTATCAGAAATTAACAATAAAATTTGTTTAATGAAATTGTTGTAGCTAAAACCTAATTAACAATACTCAAGACTCCAATTAGAAATCTGACATATGAGGATTTGCAAACAAAATCCGATAGAGAGGATGATGATGATGATGAACGAGCGTAATGTTCTTTTAGGCTTTGGGGGAGAATCAATTACAAATGAGCTCTCAAAGCTTGCAATGGTGGAGGATAGGCTAATAGAGAGAGTGTAGAACTCACTGGCGAAGAAGCTACTCCGATCAATGACTTGCAACGAAGAACGACAATCTACCAAATTAGGAGACACGGGTCGTCAACAAAATATGAATGAGATGATGCGAAATGAAACTCAAGAGAATCACAAAAGCACAATCGAAGAACAGAGATCTAATCTTCGAAACGAAAAACGAAAAACAAAACTAAATCGAAGCTCTCTCAGTTAGAGATTAACATTGAAAGCCATAATTTTGGCGAAGAAGATGAAGAAAATTTGAAAGACAAATCAGGATCAAAATGAACGTAAAGCTCAAGATATCATGTTGAAATTTGGATATTGAAAGTAAGAATTATGAGAAACTAAGTTTTCATTCCACACACTTAAAATTACAAAGCTAGTAGAGAAAATATATATAGATTCAAAGAAATCTAAAATCTTAAATATCAATAGTAAGAAATCTAATCTATTGGACATATATCAAATCCCATACAATCAGCCATAGGAGTCAGCCAAGTATGGTGAAGGACAGAATTGGTTGGTGATGATGGCGTACACGAACAAAGAAGATCAGAGGAAAAGTATGACCATGGCTGAATGGACAAGTAAAATCAGAGAAAGGCATGGTGGTGAAGGAGACATCTCAACATGGAATGGACTTGGAGACGGTAGGCTAAAAATGTGAGTGGACCAAAGGCCCAAATTTTAACAATATTTCTGGGTCCTACACGATTCACAAAATCAACCATAGTGTAATGGTTAAGGTGCTAGATGTACAGACTGGAAGTCATTAGTTCGATTCATAGGAGTTACAAGTTTATTTTTGTTTAAAATATAAACTTTACTGATAAAACTTAAACTTGGGCTCTTGTTAGCCCAAATTGAAGTCAGCCTAAATAATTAAAGTCAAAACAAAAGTCATCACTCCTTCCCTAAAGATCGTTTCTTTTTTTTCGAGTAATCAAAATATGTAAAATAAAATGCATCAGTTTTTTTTATATGTAGTGTGGTATTTTGGTTATATATATAGATAAAAAAAAGACTGTATTATTATTTATTATTAACGATAATAATAAAATTAAAATGACCGAGTTAGTTTGCGTTAACTGTTGGATAATCTCCGAGTCCCTAGCCCTCCAAGCTAGGTAAAAGTCATAAATATTATCGAATGAATTCATTCACAAACTAACTATCGGGACAAATCACAAAGAACAACAAATCAAAACAATAATACTAAGATATTCAATAATTAAGGATGATGGCATAAAAATATTTACGTTATATTTTATTTTGATTATTTTTTCTCGATCCTATACGAATTCCATTCCTGGATCCGCCTTTGGGGATGGATAATGGTTGGAGGAACCCTAATACGTGGATTATAGCGTTTAGGTCAATTCATGCAGAAATATGCCGGATAACATAATCGGGAAAGGAAATATTCCCAATTTTGGATACAATTACTGATCGGCCATCAAATTGCAAGTTGGTTAACATTAATCATAAAATATTAACTTTCTGATTAACAAAGACAAAGGAGAAGGTCCGAAAAGTTTGAGCATAAACTTAAATTTATGTATAATATTACTCGGCCAACATCAAAGTCATCGACAGTTGACACCATCTACAAAACCGAATTGATAAAACGTTGCACAAGAGATTCAACCAATCCGATTGTACATAGTATTACCTTTTCAATTTCAATTCCCTTAAACTGATCTGATATATACTATAAAGGACTCTCTAAATAATACTGCAGCCAGTATGTAAAATGGCCATATATATAAAAATACATATGCAATTTCAATTATTCCAGTTGCATGCGCACATTACGAGAGATAATACATTTGAGTGTAATTAGTAATTAATTTTATATTATGCATGATTAAATAGAAATATAAACATAATTTCATTTCGTGGTAATTTTCGTTTGAAAATCAGTGGCCCCTAATTCCTAATGAAAACAAAGTTTCCCATGATGTATATAATGTTGATATCTAATAGCGCTAAATATAGGTAAAATCTTAACTTTTGAAGCAAATCCTCCTCGGATTCTATGTTGCGACACATTTCTTAGTAAGATTATCAATCTAATTAACTTTAACTTAAATCTTTTATAAAGCTATCTATCTTAATTACTACTAGTACTATAAGCTGTGTGTCTCTTGAGCCAAAAAGCAATTAGCTGTCTTAATTGTTCTTCTTTTTTGGCGGGCCTACAAATTTTTCCAACTAACTTGAGTGATTCACTAACTGTAACATCTCATCATCTTAATTACTATATAGTATAGTATGTATAAATTATATCACAAATTTCTCAATTAAAAAAGAAGAAGAAGAAGAAGAAGTAGATTACAATTTTACAATTACAAGTGGAAAGAACCACGTTATATACATTAGGGAATTAAAAAGTTGATTCTAAGTGAGAGAGATGAAAGCTATGTAATTAAGCCTACCTTTTTTTTGAAGTAAAGCCTACCATTTTATGCATCAAATAACGATTAAGTAGTAATTACGAATATAGTTTCAAACAGATACCATTACCAACTAATTTTCTTATCGGAATATAATCGTATTAAGTAGGTTGTCATTTATATATGTTCACGCATATATAACTTATATATATTGGAGTGAACATGAAGCAATCCGACACGTAGAGCCGCATAAATTTGTCTTTGTATGTAGTTGAACCCACTTCAGGCCGCAATCTACATCATCTAATTATTATACTAGGCTTAATTTAAACATGAACTTGTTATTAACAACTAAACTAGTACTACTATAGCTACTAGTTAAAGTAAATAAGAAGCACGTTACCAACAAAAGCCTGGATGTTGGAGGTTGACCAACTTGTAAATAAACTACTCCAGCTAGTAAAACAATTCCTTGTCGATGTCTAGCATGCAGTTAAATAGGATGCTTCGTGTTTTAGTTCGATCGTAGTTGGTTATATTAAGGATGTTGGAGAATATTGTGTTCATTAAGAATATTGTCATGACACATGAATATATAATAACGTAAGAATGTTGATTCTTGTGTTCACAGTTCAATATTCATATTTATAACTTCCAAACATTCTGCCTTTCATTTTCATCCAATATTAATTACCCGTCTTCTTAATACAACTCCGAGTCTAAAAGATACTTGGATCTGATATTCACGTCGAGTTTGAGACTTTCAGTAAGGTGGCATGCGACCATAACTCTTAATTAATATATATATATATATATGAATGTTAAATAGTTTTTCCTTTCAATATTAAAGGGCTACAATATGAATATTATGATCGAGAGAAGAGGAAACCGGACCGTCTCATTTCATTTTAGGTTAGTTAACATGATCATGAGTTAAACAATTTTTTATTTCTCTCCGAAAGATCTAACATACAATTTACATAAGATGGGATAGTTCCTATACTTCCGAGAAATGCATGGTTTGTAAACATGCTTGCCAAGATACTTTAGATACATATGTTGTCTTGTGTACTAAGGTGAAAATTTAAAACTCTCTATAAATGTGGCTTCTTGATGTTTCGATATTATACTGTAATGTATAATTTTTTAACAATCGTGACCATCCAAATCGAAAATCTGATAGAAAAATCATTCTGAGATATAAGCCATATATATATAATTAAAGTATATGATTTTAAAGAGTATTTTTATGTAGTCCAAAAACATTAAATAATAATAATAAAAAAAAGAGTATTTTTGAGTCACTAGTGGTTCGACTTTAACGTTTTTTTAAAGGAACTACATCAATATACATTCAAGACTTTGTCTTAGCTGATATTGAGCCTAACAACTCACTAATCCCATTTCTAATCTACTGTAAATGAGATGAAACGAGCCTTATTTTTTTATGCGGTCGTCGAAATATTCACAAAATATTATAAATATGTATATATGGCATCTCTTGTTTTTTTTCCCCCGAAAAGGTATGGCTTCTCTCGTTTGGTGGGTGGGAAAGAGTTGATAAGATTAATAATGAGACTCCTACATAAATATTTGCCCACCACTCGAAGTCGAAGGTGCACAAAAGGCATATTCTAAATCCCATAGGGGTATTTCTGTCATTCACTATACAATACTCAGTCCCATATACTACTAGTATTGGAATCCAGTCTGTTTCTTTGACTATTTTTAGATCTAGCCTTGCCTTCAAATGTTAATGCTCCCAATCTCAATGACACTTTTGAATTTTAGACTCTTTAAAAATTACACAAAACTCAAGGTAATTAAGTATACATTAATTTAATTTAAATATTTTTTTCCAAAATAAAAATAATATTCTCTATTATGATTATTAAATATATAATTTTTAAATGAATTTAAAAAATATTTATATTAATATATTAGGAGGTAGTATTTAATTGGGTTAATGTTGGTTCATTTTGACCTCCATTAAACTTGTGCTTTACATCTTCATTCACGCTAATGACTTGTCTTTGTGTAATGATGATGATGGTCTAATAAAAAAGAAAAAGTGGAAAACATTTTATAAAAAAAAAAGAAAAGAAAAAACTTGACTTTATTTAAAATTAAGAAAGAAAAAAAGAGCTCAATTATTTGTCTAAATTCCCTTCTCTGTGAGATTATTTGTCACTATCAAGACCCATCTAGCAATCCCTTAATTAAAACGATATATTGAATTTTTTTTTTTAATTTTTAATTTTCTTGGAAGAGAGTAAACAGCAGAGAAAGTTTTGACTCTTCCTTCCCTTTCACCGAATGTTTATATGAATGTTAATGCAAGCCATGTCTCTTCTATTTACCTACCATTGACAACTATCCACACATCCTCATCTCTCTCTCTCTCTCTCTCTCTATTATAATCCCATTTGTTCAAAAATCCAAATAAACTAGTATTGTAGATTTCAATTTCAAATGAGAGTTGTTTTTCAGATTAAACAGACATCAACAGCTTGATTTTTGGTTAGGTGGTGGAGATTGGAGTAGAGGCCTCACCTGACAAGTCCCGAATCAGGTCAGTTGAAAGATTTGTGCTTTTCCTTCAATTCAATTGTAAATGTGAGTTCATGAGGTACATGATAGTAGCTTTTGATTGATTATTGATAATACTAGTCTTTGTGTACCTGTTTTCAGTTTGGCAGTCGGTGGATTAGAATTGACTTTTGGAGAATTAAATCTCTTTTTTTTGTTTATGCTCTTTCTCTCCCCTCCATTTTCGTTCTTTGTAAGTTCCTGCGACCTTTCAACTTCTAATTGATTTTTTGCTGCTATTACTGTGTCTCTTTTATCTCAAGCTTGGCGTGATTAAGATTTTGTGATTATATGGTGTTTATGTTGTTCTTTTGATTGTAAAAACTGGAAAAATTGGAGATTTGTTGATCAATTCACAGCATATTCAGCTGATCTATGGATGTGGAGAACGCTCGACTTGTTAGATATGTGATAAGAGTGTTCTCAACCACTTTTTCTTTTCATTTTGCAGGTACATTGGTGGTTTTAGACAGTTATGGCATCTGATCTTAAACAGACTCTAACAAAGAGTTACTTAGGAATGCAATTGTGGGTTTTGATTGTGGTACTTTTAGTCGTATTCTTTGTAGTCATCCTTGCAATATCACTTTGGTTTTCGTTTCGAAAGAAATCGAGGAGACAAAATCACATGCTTCCTACTACAGCACAAGTCCCCTGTGTTCCAGAGGAAATCAAGGAGATAAGAGTGGATCAAGTTTCATCTGGCAATGGTGGTGGTATTCCCTCCATTAGTGATAAATTCAGTGATAGAGACTCCGAGAAAGGTTTCGACAATGGGAAGAAAGTTACCAATCGGGTTCTTTCAATAAAGTAGAGAAAGACGGCACCGCCGGAGTGTGGTCTCAACATGGAGATGAAGGAGGAAGAGGAAGTGTTTCTTCGTTCCAGCCTTCTTCGCATCCTTTGACTGCACCATCACCTCTCTCTGGCCTGCCAGAATTTTCACGTCTCGGGTGGGGACATTGGTTTACGCTAAGAGACCTACAACTTGCTACAAACAGGTTCTCAAAGGATAACATAATTGGTGACGGTGGCTATGGAGTTGTTTATAAAGGCACTTTGATTAATGGGAACCAAGTAGCTGTGAAGAAGCTCCAAAACAATCCGTTAGTTGCTTAAAATCATGGTTCATGTACTTTATACTGTTTGTTTGTTTGTGGTTTATATCTTGCCGTTGTGATGTCTTTCCTACAGAGGACAAGCTGATAAAGACTTTAGAGTTGAAGTTGAGGCAATTGGGCACGTGCGGCATAAGAACTTGGTTAGACTTCTTGGATACTGCATCGAGGGAACCCAAAGGTATTTGTTTGTAAATTCCATCATTTGTTTTAACTCTGAGAATGAGCCTCATATCTATAAATGTGGGCTTAAAACTGAATTGATGAAATGGCATTACTGGCGCTTATTTTTCTTGTATTCCTGTTTAAAACCTTTTTCTTTCAAGAGCATGATCTATGTGGCCTAACTTATAATTTTCCAGGATGTTGGTATATGAGTATGTGAACAATGGCAACTTAGAGCAGTGGCTCCGAGGAGACATGAGTCACCAAGGATATCTTACTTGGGAGGCTCGCATTAAAATTCTTCTTGGCACTGCAAAGGCGTAAGTTGCACCTGCATTTTCATTTTCTTTTCTTTAAAACATAACTTGTATTAGCTCTGCGTTTCATTATCACTCACGATTTCATTTTTTCAGGCTGGCTTATCTGCACGAAGCCATTGAGCCAAAAGTGGTGCACAGAGATATTAAGTCGAGCAATATATTAATTGATGACAGCTTTGACGCTAAAATATCTGATTTTGGTCTGGCCAAATTGTTGGGTGCTGGAACAAGTCATATAACAACTAGAGTGATGGGTACGTTCGGGTGAGTACTTGTTTTAATCCTCACAATTATCACAATGCTCTTGTATAAAATTCGTTTTTAGATTTGCTTGAAGTAATACTTGTTTGTTTCTTGGACGTTTCCTAGTTATGTTGCACCAGAATATGCCAATTCTGGCCTTCTAAACGAGAGGAGTGATGTTTATAGCTTTGGGGTTGTTCTTTTGGAAGCAATAACGGGAAGATACCCTGTGGATTATGGGCGTCCCCAAAATGAGGTATGCATCAATTTCTATGTCATGAATGTCTGTTAAAACTCTATAGAAATTGCAATTTTCTTGACTCCGTCTCTATTTGGTGATTTTTTTTGGAAGGTTAATATGGTTGAGTGGCTGAAAATGATGGTTCAGCAAAGGCGGTCAGAAGAAGTGGTAGATCCCAACCTGGAGACTCGACCATCAACAAGTGCTCTTAAACGTGCCCTTTTAACCGCCTTGAGGTGTGTTGATCCTGATGCCGAGAAGAGGCCGAAGATGAGTCAAGTGGCTCGTATGCTGGAATCAGAAGAATATCCTATACCTAGAGAGGTTAGAACAAATTTGTCTGAAATACGTGTTTAATCATTAGTTGAATTTTCAAAAACATCTATCTAGTGCTAGGTAGTTAAAATTCTGAGCTAAATTTTCAGGATAGACGTCGCCGACGAAGTCAAGCAGTGAACTCTGACGCTAATTCCGACACGGATAAGAGTGATAATCCTGATTCAAAGTTTGATAGGAGGAGGAATGATCAGGCATAGAGATGAATATGTTTCACTATCTATTTCCCAAACTGTCGTGTTGAGGCCGAGTATTATTATAATTCAGATTGATTCATTGGAAGGAGGGAGACGATTAAGGGATTGGATATTTGTCCTCATACTTGGCTTCTACAACATCTAGATCTTGAAATGTAGATACTCAGAATGGGGATGGTACTTTCTTGCTACTGGTGGTGTGTACAGATATTTGTGGATTTTCAACTTTTTCTTTTCTGGGTCTTAGAATTTTGTAGAGAAAGGGAACAAGAGCAACAACAAAACATATATAAATGAATTTGACATTTTTCTTTTATTGTTTCACGATTATTATTTATTGACCATTTGTTTTCTGCTACAATATTTTCCTTCATATGCTGCCGTGTTGACCAAGTCTCAGTACATTTGTAGAGTTGGAAATATTACTTACAAATTCTGGCATGAGCTTCACATTTTGTAAAAGTTTTTACTTGCCTGATGCTTTGGTTCTTCACCATTAAAAACCTTAGTATGCTGATGCAAATTGCCAATTTTATTTTATTGTCTTACAACTGTCCATATGCAAATTACACGATCGGACGTTCTTATGACACAGTAGTTGTAACGGAATGACCCGTCACTGCCAAAATCCAATTAAAAGAATGAAGTATGAGGTGAGAAGAGAAGAGAAGAGGTTGCGAGAGAAGAATCGATTGATCGTGGATTCAATCGGGGGAAGAAAGAAGAAGTCGAGAACAACTTTGCAAGAGAGAAATAGAATTGATTTTATTATTATTTTCTTCATTCCTTGTACAGTTACAATTCAGATTCACATCTTCATGCCATGACAGTAGTCGATCGATTCTACATTGAATATGATCTCAGCTGATTTTCTGAAAGAGGAAACAAACATGATCATTGCGCACTTTCATCGAATAGTTAGCATGCATTGTACGAAGACAGTTGGAGCCCGTTGGGGTTAAGGCCCAAAACATGATCAGCAAACCTAGGGCCCATGTCTTCACGTTATCAACAAAAGCCTGGAGGCTAAAGTTAAATAGGATGATTAATTCGTGTTTTAGTTCGATATTAGTTGGTATGTTTTCATTGAGAATATTGTCATCACACGTGAATATATAATAACGTAATAATGCTGATTCTTGTGTTCATAGTTCATTCTTATTTATAACATCCAAACATTCGTTATTTGTAACATCCAAGTATATAATTAAAGTATATAGTTTATTTATTTATTTTTATTTTTAAAAAAATTCAACTAGAAAACTTTATCAAACCATAAGGCAATCTAGTCCTGCTGCAGTAGCAACGCTAGATGGAATAGTATTACAAGTAAATGAAATAGTAGGAAAACAAATATATATACAAATTCTTAACAACTTAGAACTAATTTATCAAGAAATAAAAAATTTTAATTAGTTTCAATCATCGTACAACGAAGTATCATAGTAAATTTTAAAAATATTACGATAGTATAATTATTTGTAAATATATATTTTCATAATTTTCATCCAATTAATAAGTAATACTTAAACGACATTATGTAAGCTTTCTAGACTTCTTGTTAATATATTGAAATCATTATATATATATTAATATATAAATACTAATTTAATTAAAAAAATGTGGGTTGATGGATTGATGGGTTGGATATTTTTCGTTGAATCCATGACAAATCGTATGTATCCTGATTTATACTGCCACTATGACATGGTGATAGCTAAGAGGCTGTTTCGACACTATTATAACGACCAGCCAATCTACACCTATAATGCTATGATCCGAGAGATCGTGATAGCTAGAGATTTTAAGGATTTTAGGGAGATAAAAGGTCTACTTGGTGAGATGTTAAAGTGAGGGCTTGAGTTAAATTGGTACATTCTTCAATCTGTACTCTTCGGATGTGCTCATCAGGGAGACCTCCTTCATGAGGCAAAAGAGATTTACACGATTATGACGAGCTATTACTTTCAAGCCGATGGACACCACAAAGGTGCAATGCTTAATGTATTTGTCAAAGAAGGAAAACTTCTACTAGCCAGGGCATTCATAGAGGCAAATCTAGAAATGTTCAACTGTTTGATCTCTCTGACAATTATGACAAATTATGGACTCTATCATGCGTGACAAAGAAACCAAAACAGTACTAAACGAATAAATGTACTTCAATTAGATTCACATCACGATCATTTCAGATCTCATCATGATATCTAAGTTGGATTCCATTCGGTATGATCTTAGCCCATTGACTTTTCTCACTATCATGTCAAACATTAACACTATGGTTTCATGTGAGCAATGGAAATGATATTAACCTTTCATGTGAGCAATTAACACATTCTATTTAAAAATTGTAGATTGTTGTTGGGCTAAAACCACTTACACGCAAGTGCACATGTCGCCACAAATAGTAAAGGGACTGTGAAGTCCAGTTATCGATCTCATGGAATCGTGAAGAAAATAAACCAAGTACTATCTATCGAAATTCAACAATTGTTCAAAAAAATTTCAATTTTTAATGTTGTGATTAAACTAATTTAAAACCATTTAATAATTTGCAGATCTCTCGTGCCAAGGCCACTCACCCAGACAACCTCGCAGAGAATGATATGACTTATAGCAAGAGTTTACATGTGATAGCCATAAAAACAGGAGATATAAATGATGGACAAATTGTGTGTATACTCGCATATTTAC
>NW_027266641.1:0-70559 GCF_046630445.1 Rutidosis leptorrhynchoides
TTCTCGATCTATTAATTAAGCAATTAATATAAATTATATGGTGTTTCCGTCTCGACTAACAAAAGATGCTCTATAATAAACTGGATAATAAAGTACAACGTTTACTCGTGCGTAACTTTTACCATAAAGATCTTTATTCCTTGAACTTTCGTCCTCTCTAAGAAATATGCATATACTCTCTTTAATTAAAGTGTTCACATTGTAAGAAATTGTCTCCAAATACTAACTATTTTCCTTAAAATCTGCTTTTAGAATCCTAAGAAGATTTGAAAATATTAATTAATTACTGTTTTTTTTTTTATGTTAATTAATTAATTACTGTAAAAAACAGATCGATCACTAAAAAGATGTCTCTAGCTAGTTTTCACCTTCAGGTGAAATGGTCAAGATGGATTATTTCTTTGTACATACTACTATATAGTTGAATATAAGAAAATAAAAGAAGAGAAGAGAAAAAACAGTGAATGCACACGAGTGGCGCTTGAATTATGGACCTCTTTGAGCACCCTATTCCATCCTATATATGTACATTAATTAATTGGCTTGAGATGAATATATAGCATAAGAGTGGGACTCACACTTATATTATAACACTTGTATTTATTTATGCTTCAAAATACAGCAGCCATCAAGGTTTAGTATATATGTTTCTACTATCATGTAGTATATACAATTAGTGTTTTTCTCCTTTCTTTCATTCTCAAAATCATTAATGTTGAAGAAATACAATTCATTTGTATATATGTTGTGAATATTCTTAGCATTTACAAGCAGCTAAATTATGATTTCAGGATGTCATAATTCATATTTTAGTAAAACAGGCATCAAAAAGGGTATTAATTAGCATTTTTCGTTTTGGAGGACAACTTTAATTAAAGGGAGGTTACCTTCGAGTTTGACTCAACAACATGATGAGTAGTGTACACTTAAAAATTAGTCAAAGCAGTACTAGACTTAAAGCTTACGTATTCACCTCCTTTTTTTTTTTTTTTGAAGTTACGTATTCACCTCCTTAAGAGCATGTTTTTAGTAAACTTTATAAATTAGTAGAAATTAGGCTTCATATTTATACATATACAGTGGGCGATTAATCCATATCTTAATAGGGAATTCAAATAAGAACTAGACAAAGTCAGTGTTGTTGCTACTAAATTCAAATAAACAATTTGCCCCTGGTTTAGTGGTTTTGATAAGGGAATCTGTTAATCAATAAATATTTAAATAAAATACTACGTATTACTATTAATTAATCATCCTATTCCTATCTAAACTTTGTAGTTAAGAAGAACTCTTTTAAATAATAATAACAGCCCACATGCAGTTTTGTCCCCACAAACCCAATAAGACATTTAATATTATTTTCATATCATGATATTTTATATTTTTAAATTCATCAAAATATATATTTAATTAATAATTTTTATTATATATATTTAAATTTGAATATATTTAAAAATTAAATAATAATAATAAAAAAATGAATAATACTAATAATATATTGTTCCCCACGTATATATATTGTCCATACCAACCAGGCCCCAACACGTCAAAAAGTGAGTCCTACTTTCACATGGAGATGCTCATAATCAACGGTTGCGATTAGATCAAGGGTGGTCTCTCTCTCACAAAGCATAAAAAAGGTCCAAAAATGTCATTTCATATGGACGGCTGTGCCCTGTCCCACTCTTGTTCCCCAGTTTTAGCCACACTTTGCCTCAAAGTTGCCGCAATCACTGCCAAACACAGACCAATACCTTTTTTTTGGAGGGCTGATTTTTGAATAAGAGAATTTTTTGATAAATGGACACAGCCTCCAATAGAATCGGGGATAAAATCGTCATTTGACTATAATTCTATTAGAGGTTTTTGTCCCCTTGTTCAAACAATCTTTTGCTCATTTATCAGTTATGTTTCCTTTGTTCATAAATCTTACATTTTCTCTTTATAAACGAGAGATAAACCTTTCTCCATGCTATAAAACTACAACCCACTTTTATATTTCAAAGCGCGTACCGTACGTAGTATATTTCACAAAAACAAAGCTTCGATTGTTCAATTGGAAGCCATGGAAACAGAACTCAACCTCAAAGCAACAGAGCTTCGATTGGGTTTACCAGGAACTCAAGAATCCGATTCTAGCAAGCCTCTGCTGAAGATTATTAGTAACAAACGACAATTGAAGGACTCAAACGAAGAAATTAATCCCAAATCTGCACCACCTCCTGCAAAGTAAATACAATTAATTAATGATACCCTTTAATTATTATGTTAATAAGTTTGAAGATCTGAAAAAGTTAACAAGATCTGCACTGTTAATTCATTTTGCAGATCACAGATTGTGGGGTGGCCACCAATCAGATCATACAGGAAAAACACTACTTTTCAGGGGAAGATATCTGAATCTGAGGGAGATGATGATGATCAAGGATCTGGGATTAATTACGTCAAAGTTAGTATGGATGGAGCTCCTTACCTTAGAAAAATTGATATCAAATGTTACAAGGGATATCATCATCTCTTAAAGGCATTAGAGAACATGTTCAAGCTCAAAATGGGTAATTAAGAATCCCTATAGTTTTATAGATATTCTATTTTGATCCTTTTATGTGAAAAAGTTCGTATTCAGCCCCTATTCCATTGATCTAAATTTAATTTGTTTTTATTTTTTGGGTTAGGCGTATACTCAGAGAGAGAAGGCTACAAAGGATCAGACTATGCACCAACTTATGAAGACAAAGATGGTGACTGGATGCTTGTTGGAGATGTGCCTTGGGAGTAAGTTCTCTCTCTCTAATGCTAAAAAACTACTCCTTCCGTACCTAATATATCGTGGCTTTTCCCATGTAGATTGCATAAAAAACGTGACAGTTAGTTAGGGATAAATGTAGTATTATTTAAAAAATATTTCAGATATTTAGCATTTGTGATATAAAAATTACTAATAATTTTTGGTAATCTAACATTTTTGTTAATACTATTAATTATGTTGCAGTATGTTCTTGACATCGTGCAAGAGACTAAGAATCATGAAAGGATCAGACGCTAAAGGCTTAGGTTCTGGGGGTATAAATTGAAAAGAAGACCCAAAAGTGTCATTATTTGACAAAAGGTTCGGTTTTTGGTTTTTTCTCTCAGGAAGATTAGAGAGAAAATCTGTTTCGGCTTGGGTTCTCCAAGTTGGATAATGAGAAAATTTAACTCGATCGATTGGCTCGAATCGATCCCAATCTCTGGTGTTGATTGATGAGCTTGGAGGTTGTTATTATAATTAATTAAAGGATATATATATGTCTTGTGGGTTTGAAACAAATAAATATATATTTGTTTACCCAAAACTTTAGGTTATACGTGTATAATGTATTTGATGCTGGACTAGGGTGGTCTTTGCATAAAGAGATTTGTATCTGATTATTTCCTGTGATTTGATTTAATTGTGGTCTTTGTTCAATTTGTTTCATTTCTTGAAGGCATTCTGAGTTAATTACTAGTATCTACTACTACTATTAACCTCTCTAAACATTATGAGTTGAACCAGTGACAGTGTTAATTAGCATAGTAAACATCCCTCGAAATAATTTTAGCATCGGAAAACTCCTTGGCCAAGGATTGGTGGTATATTACTATCATAATGAAGAAAACCATTAATTGAGTCGATCAACTTGAACTATATATGCTGCTTGTGATATTCGGAATCGATCAATAAAAAATTTCAAAAGCAATGTCGATTTGATTTATTTGGAATTATGTCCATTAGCTTGGCAGCATATGATATTACTATCTCCGTCCCAAAATAAATACAAATTTTTCGATATAATTTACATCGAAAAATTTGCATCTATTTTGGGACGGAAGTTGTAGTTTGCATAAATAAAAACACAAGTTTATGTCTGTTTAAAGCTAATTATGACTTCCAGGTTCATTGATTAGAGCGCAATTAACTACAAATTTTATTCTAATACACCCCGATAAAGGATCTGGAAAATACTGTATGTATTATTATCTTAAGTTTGGTATACGCCTCACTAAGGACACAATTTAAGTCAGATTTACCACTAACTTATCGAATTTTTTAACATGGAGAAACCAAATAGGTGACCTATAAACCTCAAGAAAGAAGTGAAATAACTGTATTATCAATTACAAAAGATATGTTAAAAAAAAATTGATCATAAAAACTTGAATCATAATTTTATGTCGCAAAAGATTTTTTTTTTAAAAAAATCACTTTCTAAAAAATTCATTTTTGTCTTAACATTTTTGTTATTAATTTAATTCTTTTTTTCTTTTTCACAAAAGAAAGTCTAATTTCAGCTATCTTGCCCAGGACTCCAATTGGTCGAGCCACACTATGTGAATGTTCAGCAACCTAAAGTATTACTCGAGTTACAAGCAGTTTAACACAGTCTTCGGTCATAACTGAGCTCGGCTCCGTCTCGCTTGGTTGATCATTGTCTTCTTGATCATTGTTGTCATCTTGTAATGTTAGCATCGTCAGACGACGGTGAAACAAGACTCTGATCCATAACAACCACTAAAGAATTGCTCTGAACCACCGGAGATTCTGTTTGACCGGGAGAAGACTCGTCTTCTTGAATTGTAGGTGAAGGCATCACATAAGTGACACCATATTTGTCTCCATGGCCCACTCCTGGGCAGAGACCCTGAGGAAAAATAAAAATAATATCTAAAGAAAAATGAGAAATATTTATTTGGGATTCTGGATTTTTAGGTAAGCCATTTAGATTTGGTTACTAAACAAATTTATAAGAAAATTGAAATTGTACTCACCTTAATCAACCCCGATATCGGTTCTGACTCAACAAAAGTCGATTCTGACGAAAGACCTGTTCGAAGCTGATTTCTATATAGAAAGCTACCACTATTAGTATAATCTGGTGGATTTGGGGATGTGCGAGATTCCTCTTTGAAGAAGTCAGTTTTACAGAAAGAACCAATATAAGTGCAATGCTCTTGCACTAGAGAAATTTGTGGCGTTGCCGGCAATATGTGACCTTCCGTGCTGAAAATGTACCTGCAACATAAACAAGTTTTCCCGGAATTTATTAATGCAATAAGTGATGAAAGATGCTTGCTGAAGAAGTTTCAATATCACCAAGTAACACCAGAAACTTACTTGTACGGCCCATTTTCCACAAGGTTATCAGGGCCAGCAGCCAAATCGAAAAGAAGCCACAGATATTTAACCTAATAAAGATGCTACTGGAGTATTAAAGGAAATATCGGAACAAGAACAACGGAGAATAATATAATTTTTAGCATCGTTAAGAATGGAAAAAAAGGAAACTGGCTGGTGAAGGACAACTGCTTCTTACTGTTTCAGCCAGGAAAAAGCTCTCCATGTGATCTTCTTTGATGTGGGACTCTACATCTGATATATGACAAAATCCACAAGGGCATTTGGCTAAAAGTTTCAGGCTGGTAAGCATATCCCGTCCAGCATCAAGATATCTGTGTAGAAGAACCAAGAAATTAGTCAGCATAATTGATTAAAAAACAAATTAAACAAATCATGCGTTGAACAAAACAAACTCCAATGTTGAGTGAACCTTGGATTTCTAGTAGCTTTGTAGAGCCAATATGTGCTCTCAATTAACTCTGGACGCAGCGGATAACTCTTTTGCCCATGCTGTAGAACAAATACATAACAAAGTTCAGAATCTTAACATAGTGGCATTTCTCATAAAAAAACCCAAAAGTTGCGCTATTAAAGATATTTTCGTCGAGTTCTGATTCAGATACCTGAACACTTAGAGTAGCCAGATTAAATCCTTCAGGAGTGAAGCCATATCTTTTCCATACACTGTAGAAAGCAGCATGTGTCCGCATAGCAGGCTCAATATCCCCAGCTAAAACCTTCCAAACACATATGTTAATATCACACATTTTTTTGTAATAGAGATTTTCAATAATTTGTGGTTAAAATAACAGATTCAAAAACCTGGAGGCCAGGCCAGAAGGCCTGCAAACTGTTGAATAATGGCCAGACGATAGCAGCAGAATCCATATTTACTTCAACATACCTACAGATGTGTTAACATCAGATATGAGATAGGTTATTGTAAAAATTTCTGGGATACAGATACAAAGAACAATACGGAAAGAAAACCTAGGGAATAGCTTTTTACCAAGGATCATTAAAAAGATAGCGTACTGCAGCCCCATAAGCCTCTTGAAATATGAATAAATACTCTTCATCTCCAAATAACAAGTATGCCTGGAATGACAGCGTGAATTGTAATTCAAGAAATAATGGAGAAAAAATGATGTTCAAATGGTTTGATGCATACGAAAATATGTGGCATGATAAGAAAATGAAAACAGGTTGACATATAATGGAATCCAAGTCAAAAAACAGGTGTACAGCCTCAGAAAATGTCCTGCTAATCATTAAAAAGCAAGTGCCTAGAAAAGAATGGCGGTGAACTGACCTTCAGAAGATACTCATAAAAGGAATCGATGCTTGTTCCTATTCCAGCATCCTGCAAAGCAAGCACAGGAAATTCCAAACGATAATATATATGGTGCCAAAAGAAAGAGATGAAGACAATCTAGGAAAAGTTCAATTCAAGGTAAGATAGCCTTCATCTGCAATCAAGATTAAGCAGAATGTCACCTTCTGTGTCCATTCACCAGTAAACACATTGATGTGAGCACCAACTAAATTCAGTCTCGAACGGCGTGCCCAAAGTCCTCGCACAGCATTCTTGGTAACTTGTTCAAAAACTGCAATTGCAAAAGGAGTTTATATTACAAGCATGCGACATAATACATAAAGGCGTAAAGAATGCGACGCTCGGCTGAATAAAAATGCCACAGGTTGATCAAGTCAATTCAAAGTGGCACAAAAGACGACCAATGCATTCTGAATCTCCAGCAATTTAAACCAACAGTGTCTACAGAAAACATTAAAAACTTACTAGGATCATTCGTCAAACGGCTGAGGACTCCGAATTCCAAGGTCAGTGTCCCACCACCTGCTGTTGATGTTATCTAAACAGATCAAAATTAGAAATATACCACAAAGTAGAGGATAGAGGCAATTGATAGAGAAACCGAAATTTAAAGAGAGGCCAGTTAAACTAAATATATAAGTTCTGTTGCTGTTATTTATGGTTAATCTCCCAAGAATACGCTTGAAACAGTTCGCGCAACCATGAACACCAAGAGGTAATTTTTGAAATTATACTGTAAGAAGCTGTACAATATTCTACTTCACGGGTAAAAATAAAACTACTATAAAATATTAGTGCCGTCAGTGATACAGTAATGTGGAACAACAAGACCAAAAGAAAGTTCTAAGCTTTACCTTGCTTTCATGCCCATCAACACCAAACATTAGATTCACGGATCCAAATGGAATCCCTGCAATACACCGCGGATTACACCGTTGCAGCAGTCACAAAAGAAACTAAGTAACATGAATAGACTGTATTCATTTCAATGGATAAAAAATCTGGTGCCTGTAGGAGTGTCAAATGCAGGTAACATTCTCCGTCCCAGATCTTCAGCTAAGTGAAGTAATTGATTCTCATAGGAAGGGATTCCCATGCCCTGCAACTCAAAGATACAAAAGTAAGGCCACTAAAGTCTAAATTGCATTTCTCCAATCCATAAATGCTAAAAGCTTCAAATCAGACCTCCATATCAGCCTATATATACATGTTCATAAGGGTTTTCCCACACAAAGATTTCCATTCTATTGTAGGGGTTGGGGAAGCGTGGGCGGTTTGGTACAGTCTTTCCTGTCCAAAGAGGCTGTTTCTCCACCTTGAATTCATGACCTACAGGTCAGTAGAGGAACAACTCACCATTGGATTAAGGCTTGGCAACCCAAATCTACTTGACCCTAACTAGTAAAAGATTATTGATGTTGAGCAATGGTGTTACAAATTGGAGGTGCTGCAAGCAGAAGAAGCCTAGAAGTATCTTTTTGTTCACAACCACAAATCTAATTTGTATCCCAAATAAATTTTGCAAGCTCTATCAAGTTATAAGTTTGAATTAAAAGTATATCACATCTTATTAAGGCCTCTACAAGATATACTGATATACACTAAAGAATATAACTCACATCCAGGTCAATTCCAAGTTGAATAGATTTAGTCCACTCCTTACCAAGAAGAGAAGCAAGATTGGGTAAAAAATCTAAGAAGTGGAAATAAACTATACCGTAGAATAATCGCTCGCAATAAGATGAGCAGAAAGTAGACCTCCAAGGACTCGGATAGTAGTCTCAAACAAAGAAACAGTCTTATTCTGCAAAAAGGAAAATATCTAGAGTATAAAGATAGGATTCAAAATAATGGGAAGACTAAGAACAACAATGCATCTAGACACTTTACGCAAATGCAACCACTCATTTGCTTTTATGTGCTCTTGCCGAATACATTCATAGGGTCTTAGAAGGATAACATCAGACTTCCATGAACCAACTGCAAAGATATAGGCATCTGGCTCAAAGATTTCAGAGGCAGATTAATGTTGAACGTTTTAACATTCTTATCTAACGAAATCTACTCATGTCATAGTAATAAAATTCGTCAGTCCCTGGAGTAAGCTTAAAGTTTGAGAAGGAAAAAAGAAATCTCATTACTCACGATATCAAATCGAAGATTTTTACCAATCCATTCAACTGAGGAAGTAAACCGTTCCTTGTCACCAAGTAAGGCCAGCGTGTCCAAGGAATCAATCTATGACAATGACACACAGAAGTGTCAGATAAAAGTCCGCCAGGATTCTACCATGAAAACACACAAAATGCATAGGTTTCATCTCACCAGGGTCAGGGCATAGCCACCAAGTGAATCTTCTCCCCCACACGAAAGCGGTCTTAGTTCATCTAGCGGAAAGGCATGATCCATGTACCCATTAAATGCATGGTAAAACATTCCACGAGCCTAATAAAGCCAGAACAGACACCCAATTACGTAACAACATTGACTGTTATTTACATTACAACCAATCGAGAATTCAAGCAGACAGGTTTAAAATCAGTGATCTAACTAACATTATGCAAGCCAAAATTATGAGATCAAATTCCCCCAACAACTGTAAACCGGGTTTAATAAAATCATTTATGAAATAAACTTACACAGTTTCAAGGTCCAATTTTTTCCTTTAATATAATAGTGAAATGCAGAAAATAAGAGGAAAACAAATTCAGCTGGGAGAATTCACATTGTAACAAAAAGAGAGTAGAAATTTGGATAAACTGATACAAGGTGTGAAAAATCCAATCAAACAATGGTTGAAATAGCACAAAAATTGAATCAAGTAGATTTATTGGAGGAATTAGATCATGGGTTTTACTAAGCAAATAAGATAAACCCCAAGTATGGATTTGGAATTAACATATATAGCACCTCATCGCGGAGGAGCTTGGCTTCATCGGGAGTGCCGCCACCAGCCTGAGCTTCGCGTATAAGACTAGTATGGTTCGCAAACAATAATAATAACAAGAAGAAGAAGAAGAAGTTGAATAGAGTAGTGTGAGGTTTTAGGTTTATAGCAGCTTCAATATCCATTCGATCTCTCTGATCAACTTGGACCAGCTCAGCTCAGCTCGCTCGTATTATTATTTATATATTCCGATAAACCATTTTTGAACATGAAGAAGTTCCGTCCATCTCTCGGATATGTCTGTCTGACTGCCTCCTTTATATTCGGGTAAATAAATACCTTACCGTTCATACAGTCAGCATTCATGACCAATAGTAAACAGACACGTGTTATATTTGACGTGACAATTCTTTTATTTCTTTCTTTGTTGACACATTTGTTAATCGTTTGTTGGAATGATCGATCTTTATTAGGGGTTGGAAAACGAACTTAAAGTTCGGGATCGGTTTGGAAAATAGTGAGCTCAAGATTGAAAAGTTAGCTTCGTTTAGGAGACGAGTTTATTTGGGTTAGAGATCGATGGATTTGAGCTTTTGGGGACCTCGAGCCGAGCCGATCTCGGGCTGCTCGATAGCTTCTATAAAAAAATATTTAAATGAAATAATGATGTAAAAATTATTTTTGTCCTTATAATTTTTTTATCTTAAATAGTATATGAGAGTGTAAATGTCATTTTATATTAATGATATAAATTTTCTCATTTAACTTCTTTCTATAACGAGATTAAAAATAATAAATATTATATTAATCAAAAAAATGATATTTTTATCTCTAAATTAATAAAATAAATTTTTTTATGAGATCAAAATTGTTATTTATATTATTATATATATTTTTTCAAAAGCTCGCGATCGGAACCGAACCGAGCTCCAGCCTAGATTTTGAAGCTCAAATAATTTTGAGGTTCGACTCGCTTGGCTCGATTCGGCTCGTCTTCTTAACGCTCTAGCTGAGCCGAACCGAACAACTCATTTCCTAGGCCTAATCTTTACTGGGATATACTCTCGAACTCTAATAATGTTTAAACTTGGATGGTATATCTAAATTCAGAAATTAACCAATTCCTTCTCGAAAATTATATGATTGTTTAGATCTTAAATGATGAATTAATTTTTCATAAATAACTCAGTAGGCTCGTTTGTTGGACAAAAAGTCAGTATCTTTAAAATTTAATGATTTAAATGTATCATATAAAAATTATTTGAATAAAATATTATTAAATTTATGAAAAATATTATATCAAAAATGAATTATTTTAAATTTATATCAGTTATAATTATTTTGATTTGATTTCAAAATCTACAATTATTATCAAGATAATAAACATAGCAAGATGTAAAAGTTATATATCAAGATTTCATAATAAATACTTCAAGAAAATCATAATAAAATTTACAATCGCATCTAGGCCTAGGAAAACGACCTGTCCGGCTCGGGTCGGGTTCGGCCGAATTGGTCAAGAAAACGAGCCGAACCAAGCTGAACCTCAAAATTTTCCGAGCTTCAAAACCCAGGCTCGAGCTCGGCTCCGATCCCGAGCTGTTCGGGAGCTTTCCAAAAAATAAAATAATAAAAATAATATAATATAATAATATAAATGACAATTTTGACCTCATAAAAAATTTATTTTATTAATTTATAGAAGTAAAATGTCATTTTCTTGATTAATGTTATATTTATTACTTTTATTCTTGTTGTAGAAAGAAATTAAATGAGAAAATCTATATCATTAGTATTAAATGACATTTATACCCTCACATACTACTTAGAATAAAAAAATATAGGGTCAAAAGTGTCTTTTACATCATTATTTTATTTAAATATTTTTTTATAAAAGGTAGCGAGCAGCTCAGGATCGGCTCAGTTCGAGCTCGCCAAAATCTTGGGTTCGTCGATCCGAGCCCAAAAAGCATGCCTCCTAAACAAGTCTAACTTTTCAGGCTCGAGCTCGCTCATTTTCCCGGCCGATCCCGATATTTAAGCTCGTTTTCCCACCCCTAATCGCATCTAATCAATTTAATTATTCTTATTGTTTGAAAAATAATACATGCTCTTTTTATTTAAGAATAGAAAAAAAATATAGTAGGTTTTTCTTAGTAATAATAGTTTAATGAAAAAATTAGAAAAAAATATTATATAGTATAATTTGATTAGAAATAATTTTTTTTATAATATGCTCGTTTGAATAGAAAAAAGAAGACGTACCCGTTTTAATTAGGAATAGGAAAAAAGAATATATGAATTTTATTAGGAATAATTTTCTAAATAATAGATAGAAAATTGATTAGGAATAAAATTATTATAGTAGGAAAAATTAATTGGTTGAATTTTATTAGGAATCATTATGTTTTTATTGTCTTTTGATTTTCCAATTAGAATAGAAAAAAAATATCATTAACCTAAAATTGTAACTTGAAACCTAATTAAACTCAAAGTTCTAAAATACATGGGTCAAATTACTATTCATCAATAAATGTCATGTGTCGAATTTTGATTTGACAATAAAATTTACAATTGAATTTGCAATTTGAACAAATTAAAAAAGTCTCTTTATTGTCTATAATAAGATTTTGATTTTGTTTCAAAATCAACAATCCTATTAGAATTAAAATTTTATTTTTTTTCAAAAATAATAAACATAGCAAAAAGTAAAAGTCACATGTCAAGATTTATTTTGATAATAAAGTTTATAATTACATCTAATCAATTTAGTTGTTCATATTGTTTGAACAATAAGATATGTCCGTTTTAATTTGGAATAGGACAAAAGAATATAGCAAATTTTTATTAAGAATAATAGTTTTATAAAAATTGGAAAAAATAATATATATTATAATTTGGTTAGGAATAATTTTTTAAATAATATGCCCGTGTAAATAAGGAAAAAAAATATGTATTCGTTTTAATTAAGAAATTGGAAAAAAATATAATGGATTTTAATTAGAAAAAATTGTTTAATAAGAAAACTAGAAAATAATATAGTGTATTATAATCTTATTAAGAATAATTTTTTAAATAATACATAGAAAAAAATTCAAATTTAATAAAATTATTATGTTTTTATTATGTTTTGATTTTCTAATTAGAATAGGAAAAAAAAATATCATTGATTTAAAATTGTAACTTGAAACCTAATTAAACTCAAAATTCCAAAATATAAGTGTCAAATTACTATTCATCAATAGAACGACATGTGTCGGTTGTTGATTTGACAATAAAATTTACGATTAAATTTACGATTAAATTTAGAATTGAAACAAATTTAAAATTAAAAAAGTCTCGCTATTATCTATATAAGATTACATAGTATGAAGCAATCAATATATATATATATAAAGATTAACTATATGTATTTATTGTCAAAACAAACTATATGTATTTGTAGTAAAAATAGTGAAATATCGATGATACATTATCGCGGCAAGATTCTTTAAGTCCTTGAAGTTTGAAAGTAAAATTTATTTAAGTAATTAGTACCTATAGTTAAAGTGCACTGCATATGTGTTTTTAGTTTTCACCATGAAGAACGACTATCTTGCCGTTCGGGATTATATTATATATTTGATTTAAAAATAAAATAAAAGATTCATCTCAAGAAAGAAGTTGATTAACAATATTATTATCAATTACTTTTAAAAGAAATTAAAAGAAAGAAATTGATCATAAAAACTTACAGTAAATCATAATTTTATATTTTATGTCACAAAAGGTTAAAAAAGAAAGTTTTTTAAAAATTCATTTTTGTCTTTTCATTTTTGTAATTACTAATGATGATACATTATTTATCGCATTTACTTATAAGTTATTATTTCGTAGACATTTTTTGGTACGATGTTCAACTTGAACATCATCCGGCACACAGATCATTTTGTTCATCTTGCTTTGGCATCCTCATGACTGAGGTCAAATTTCAATGTCCTTCAAAAGTATTATACTTGATGAGCAATCCGTATACTTCAATGTGCATTGCCCTCGATAACGAATTATACGTATATATAAAATTCTCTACAATAATTTTTATTGAGATTAATTGATTTTTAATTCAATTGTGTATGAAGGATGCAAAAGTCAGTTCACAAAAAATATCTCCTTCATCAGCAAGAAAGGGTTCCTACTACATTATCTCCTTTGATAAATTACATTGTTCGAGTGTACAAAGTACTAAAAAGAAGAAATACATTGTTCCATATTTCATCTTGCATCAACATAATTATTACTTCGTGAAGTGTAATGGCAAGCAATTATGATCACGAGGCTAAATCACCGCTCTTTAAATAAAATAAGCATAGCTCGAGGCTAAAATGAATCATTAAAGCCCGACTCTAGATATATTCATCATCAGTCTTTTTTACATTCCAAGCTTTTCTTGAAGCCAAAAATCATGATCTTGCAGCAACAGTACTCGCGAATCAAGTAATGGGACTTCATAAAGCAGAAAAAAACAAAGAAGCTCGAAATCTTGAACGTTAAGCTTGCTTTCGTAAGTTTTGTCTACAAAATTTGTTAGGCTTCTTGGTTCTTTTCTGCTTTATAAAGTCCCAATAATTGATTCCCGAGTATTGTTGTTGCAAGATCATGATTTTTGTGCTTCAAGAAAAGCTTGGAATGTAAAAACAAAGCAAGCTTACGTTCAAGATTTCGGCCAAGGTCAGTATGCCTAGTGACTTCAGCTTCTTTTATAGTAGTAACTTTTTTTTTTTGGTTTTTGAGAATCATCCAGCCTCTTTCCCCACCTACCATCTGCATCAAATTGTTCTCCAATGGTACCAGCAGTTCCAGCTTTCTCAGACGTTCCAACACTGGACACAAGAAAGGTTAATGCTCTTAATCGTGCCTGTTCTAAGTCATCCTGCAAGGACTTTGGCATTCTCTCTCTTTCTAGCAATGCCTTATTGACGTCTGGTGTCATGAAATCTTTCCCTCTATAAAAGACCTAGAAGTCCTTGTTTCTTGAGAGTAAATTAAGTGCCCCATGTCAGCTTTTGTGACCAAAAATACACAAAATGACGTTAGGTGATAGTATTTAGTTGTAGTTCAGCCTCCATCTGATTTCTTACCACAATAGGGTTAGAACTATATCATAATAGTTTCCGCAATGAATGAAACTTATATCTGTTGGGAACATCACAGAGATCAATTAGACAATGATAGGATTACGAAGAACACTAACCTTGAACCATCGGTGCAGCGGAAGCGAAAGTTGATGATGGGGTTACGTTCTTCTAAGTCATACACACAGTGGAGGAGCCAAGACCCGAGAGTATTGAGTTCAATTTCAATGAAAGATCCTAGCATTAAGAGGTCGAAAAAAGTCGCATCGCGAAGTTTTTTTAACGAAATCAAACTTAATTCTATTAAAATTCAATTAATAACTAACAAATCATCTTATAAAAGTGGCTCGTATGATCTAAATAATAATATTTAATGGAACATGAATCTATGGAAAAAAAAAATTTACTATAGAATTTACGGAAAACTAGTTATTCAAGAGCTTTAGACTTGAATTAAGAAGCTAAACAATACTAGTTACATATAAATATATAAGATAATTTAAAATTTTAAGCATAATCACCTGTTGATCCTTCATTTTTGTGTGGTCATTTTTTAAAGACAAATTTAAACTAATTTAAAGTATAAGGGTTATTTATTTATTTTTTCAAAGTTGTGGTGTCATATGACATTATATTTTACTACTTGGCTCCGCCATTGCATACACAAAATCTCTGGATATTCTCTTAAGGAGCAGAGAAGAAAAAATACAAGGAAAAGAAAAGTATTGTTATATTTTTTCCTCTGTCTGTTATATATTTGTATGTATTGATTTAGTGATCACAACCACATAATTATTTTATGGGCCATTATGGGTCCATTAACCATAATGCCTCATTTCAAGCTTCTACATATATACGGCCCATACTAATATATGTATATATTTCCGTAGCCTATATAATTAACCAATAGTCGATCACAAATTATAGACGATATAATTGGACGACAACTTATGTATAATTAATATACATGTGTGATCCATAAATTCCACAATAAATTCACTTACCTTGATTTCTTTAGCCATTCTTTCACTTGTCGTTAGCATTACTCATTTAAGTGCAACCTTACGATTGAACTTTTTCCTACAATTTAACCATTGCAGCTCCCAAACGTTAAAGCTATCTGACACCACCTACATCAAAAAGAAAATGTATTATAACACCCATATTCCGAATTAGACACGAATTATAGTTAGATAAAGCGATTACATATAATATATTTTTCGCGTAATGATTTAGATGGAACTAATTTAATAAATTAATAATAAAATTAAAAAAATATAATATATATATGGATACATCTTTAAATACCTTAATTAATTATTAACCTATATAATTAGAATTTCAAAACAAGTAAATCAACCTTCAAATTGTCAAAAACCTACTAATTTGAGCGGTGGAATAATGCCTAGGTCTCATTAATATTCTTGAACAATGCTTCGAGGAGTTTGCTATAAAATCAGAATTATACCATACAAAAATCAGTATAGTACATACTGCCTTGCGCAGAAATCACAAGTAAGAAAAGCCATAGTCTTATGTCACGGGTAATGTCCAACCCACTGTTCACCATGCACACAAAGCCTCTGCTTAAACCATTGTCTATATCTACTCACCACCACCAAACTTCTGCTCACGACCACCAACATCGGAACCCGTTGATAGCCACCACCACGATCGAGAGCTCTCTTAAATAGCTAATCACCATTCTCGAAGCCACCAGCTTACCTGTACCATTTCCGGCGACCACCACCACCAACAACTCTTAAAAATAGAAGAGACTATAGGTAAGCTCATTTTCCTTCTAATCACGACACAAAATAATATAATAATTAAAGTTTAGAAAAAAAAATATAAACAAGGATTTACATCTAAGTCAAAAAACGTTAAGTATAGATTTAGAATAATCTAAACATGGTAATAAATCCCAACATCATCACTAAATAAGGCTCGACGAGAAGAAATCGGTTATATAAAATCTAGGCCAGAATTTTGACCTTGACCGGCGACAGGCTGCGGGCGCACTATGGTCGAAATCTGGGTATGATGAAGAAAAGGAGAGTATTTTTGTAGAGTTAGATTGTCTGGACTAGAGAGAGAATGAATAAAAGAAGTGGGAATAATATATGAAAGAAAATTATAATTATATATTATTTTGGTCTCAAAATATATAATATTTTTTATTTTTATTTCGAGATTAAGGAAGTATTGTTTAAATTAAAATGAATACATAAATGGATTCATGATAATTAATCTGGCCGATTTTATTGCCAAACCTATTTTGACCAATATTTAATTTGTATATAAAACAGTGATGATACAACTAGTAATAATAATAATATTAAAATAAACTTAAATTATCAGAATTTATTTAAAACAATATAATTAAAGATTTTTAGGTCAAAAACAGTTTTGTCGGTAGTAATAATTATATTAGGACTGTCTCAAAATACATGATGTTTTGATTTTTATAATAAATATAATTATTTTAGGACGGAAGAAGTAATTGATTAAATTTGTAAAATGCTCATTAAACATTACTATGAGGAGTAAATAATAATAAGTTTAAAAGGATAAAAATAATAAGTCAAGTAAGACACATAAATATTTTACGATTCAAAAATGATTATTCTATTTCGTTATAGTAGGTAATGAGAGTATCTACGACGACGGAGGATTAAGCCAATATCGATTAGTTAATATCGGGCTACAATATTGTGGGTAGATTTTTTAATTATAGATGGTATATATATTTTTATTATATACTTCATGCATGTTGTTTGTATATATTATATATATAATAGCTATCTAGGTTGGTTGTATTATATATACATATATAAGATTTGGGAAAATATCTTGAGATAAAATCGTTCCTAATTGGTGAGCATCCCCTCCTCCATTCGAAAGGTCTGAGGTTCGAGTCATGCTGTCCGCACTATTATAATGTAATAAAAAAAAGTTCGTTATATATATATAATTTGGGAGAAAATATTATGAAATAAATTTAATGATAAAGAATCATAATATATATAATTTAGGGAAAATATCTTGAAATAATTCCTACGATAAACAAAACGGACCAATTTTCGTAAATATTTATAATAAACTACTATTATACGTAACCACGTGGGAATAATCGAACAAATACATAAAATGATTCCTAGGGGTCGGCAAAACTCGAAGGGAATCCATGTCGGTTCTACGAAACACTGGAAATGGTTGTCATGACACGGCACATGGATGGTTCTGATCTCGATCTAGAGGCTGGAACAAGGGAGTGGTTAAGGTAGTGTTCTAACGAAGGACATTTGACTTTATTGAAAGCATGACTCGACACCGATAAAGGGTCGTTCGAATAGATAAAGTCTACGGTCACAAACTTTATCGGGAGGAAAATCGGGATAAAGAGTTGTGGTTACCAATAATGTATAATAAAATATTTTCTCTATGATTGGTTGAATTGATTGACAATCGATTTTGATTATAAACAAATAATATTATTTAATTCGAAAAATAAAGACTCATCTAGTAGATCAGGTAAGATTCTGGTGATGCATTACATGATAATTTTTTCAAAATATTATCGAGGACAGAATCTAGAATATATAAGGAGGAAAAAACCTCCTATAATTAACGGCCTACTCACGAGATTATAAATCTCATAAACGTTGAACTAAATTTTTCAGGTTACGAATAGTTCAAAGTTGATGTGCGATCTCTACTAGAATAAACTACGTACCACGATCAACGGACTCTCAGAGAGAGCTTAGCATGCATAGTTATTACATTTAAATGACCTGTTTGGGCGGCTTACGTGTCGAATTATATTGACTTAACCTGACTTATAAATTATTATAATCGTTTATTTTGAATTGAAATATTTAAGCAAGAAAGAAACCTGATGCTCCGCGAGCGGTCTCACGTCATTGGAGGTCATGGATGGAAATAGGGAGTGGGGGTGTCACATGTACATACAATTAAAAAAACTTCGCGGAACATTAAATAGCGGTAATTTCCAGCGACATGATGAATCATACCTAAGAAAAAATGTGGAGGAAGGACTCTGTCAAGTCTTCGTTAAGCCTTTGCCTCATTCACTTCGATATTTTTTCGTACTCCGAAAGGAAGTACTTTGAATGGAGGTCGATAGCCAGGAACATGTCCGAGAAACATATCTGCATCTACCAGAAGAGGTTTACATCCTGGTCACTCTAGATCCAGACTATTTAACAATGGTCTTTTAATATTTACACCTCATAAGGTTCAATATCTCAAAAAAAATGAACAAGAAACAACTATTACTATAAACCACATCATCGTCTAGTAACTAAAATTTGGTTATGCTGTCAAGCAGAATAGGGGTGACAAGGCTTAAACCTTCTAAAAAATTATGTCAATTTTTATGCATGATAATCTCAACATTCAGATACAATTTTTTGCGTTCCTAGTCCTAAATTCTCGATAAAAAATCTTAAATTCAGTTTTTAATTTTAGACCATAATTGTTTTAGGATTTAAAAAATAGCATCCACCCATCAAACAAATATAGAGAAATTCAAAACACAAACGAAATTATAAAAAATAAAAATTCAAACCTCTAATGTCTCATGCATTCGTTTCATATTCAGAGCAGGTGGATCATCAACTTTAACACGGGAAATTTTGGAAGTCTTCCACTTCTCGTGAAAACAAACTTTAACCTTGGAAATCTCGAAACTTTCAAACTTGAACTACCCGTCTAAATTTTCTCCTTCCCCTTTCCCCCCATTTTCCCCCTTCCCCCTCCCTTTCCCCTTCCGCAAGTCGAAGAATCAATTGCCCCCTTTCCACTCTTTCCGCAAGTCGAAGAATCAATTGCCCCCTTTCCACTCTTTCCGCTGCTTGATGGAGGAATATCATCATCATATCTTCTTCATCTTCACCATCATCATCATCATCTTCTTTGTAATAGTATTTCATGATGTATAGTGTGTCCTTCGCCATACTCACAATTGTTACACTCACTGTGTAATATTTTTCTTCGTCAACTTTGTACTTTACGGCTGTAAGAAACTTATTTTTAGTGTCATCAGTCATTACAACATCTCCAAGGTGATTTCACACTTTCACCATTGTCTATATCTTAGAGGCACTGAAGGTGCGTTCGGGGTGGTTCTCCACTACCGGTTTTTTAATTACCTTGAAACGAGCAGTTTCACACGACATTACAATAAATTTCTTGATAGAATCGTACGCAATCTCTATAATTTTGCTCTTTACTAATGTTTGAGGATTGAAGATATCATCTATGGCTTTACAAAGTTGTTGAATGGCAATATGGGTTTTATCCATGGATTGAGTACCCTTTAATCAGTTTGTCGTATGCTTGAGGAAAATCCATTTTTAAATCACTATGAGACCAATCTCTCTCTTTGAAAGTTAATAAGCTATGGACATGGGTAATGATTATAAAAATCTCTTTGAAAGTTAATAAGTTATGGCGACGTCATGCCACCAGTCCTTGTGTCCGGTATGAATGGGCGTTACATTTGGTATCACAATCGACCAAGTACCCTTTCGAACAATGTTGGGTTCCCTCAGTGAGGACGTTGAGTTCTTGGGGGTGGGGGGTTAATTGTGACCGCCCACATGACCTTCCCATGAAGCATGCGAGTGAGGACAAAGCATGTTGGAAAGACGGGTGTTGTGCCAGATAAGAATGGCCACCACATCGGGAGAGCCGGGTCATTGAAGAATTTCCTCATGATAAGACATATACGGTTACCTTTTCTTGGCGTGAGGATCACGGTAATGAACTTCTGGTGCCTTTTTAGACTCTTCTCCTTTGGCAATTGAAAAATGTCTTCTACTTGTAAATGCCCCTGAATACCTCCATGGCCGGAGTAAAATTCTCCGCACTAATGGTTGAAACAAAAATACATTTTTTCATATTTCATCTTGAATCAACATGAATTATTACTTCGTGACGTGTAATGGCAAGCAATTATGATCATAATGTTAGATCACCACTCTTTAAATAAAATAAGCATAGCTCAATACTAAAATGAATCATTAAAGCCCCACTAGATATATTCATCATCGGTCTTTCTACATTACAAGCTCTTCTTGAAGCCAAAAATAAAGATCTTGCAACAAAATTCGTGATGCCAAGCATGGTGTACAATTGTATCTCCCAAGTCCCAATGAACATGAAAAATAATAATAATAATTCTTTTCTCTCTCTTCTTTTCTCTCACCTCAATTCTCTCGACCAAACTCTATACTTCCGCCACACACACCCTGTTTTCTTCTCATCAGCAGTTCCACTCATCAATCCACAATCTACCTTCATTAGCAAAAAAGACAACAAAGCCACCTCGCTGTCAGCCTATCTCCAGCGGCGATCGGACTCCCTCCGTTTTTATTTCGCTTTTTTGGCTAGCTCTCCTCAATCTCTACTCGATTTGCACTGGGTTCTCTTCCTCTAGGTCTCTTTTACCTCTCTCCTCCTTCATTTCAGATGAAATTTGGCCTTTTCTCCGGCGAAGCGGTGGCCACCGACGGTTTTTGGTGTCGAGCCTTTTCCGTGCTCTCTGTGCTATCTAGAGCATTGGGTAACGTCTCCTCTATGACTTGGTCGTTTCAAATCTGGTGGTTTGTAGTTTTTGGGCGACGACTGGAAACTAGGAGCTCTCTGGCCTCTTTTTGGTCTTCTGTACGATCCAGGAGGCCATTTATGTCGATCCTTTAATTTTTCCAACCACGGGTGGTTTTGCTCCGTCTAGATCGGGCTATTTGATGGTGATTAAGTGTTTTGCCTTAGATTTATGTTCTTCGTTTTGTTCAGCCTAGTATTTCTCCGTGTGTATTGATAGATTTATCCCGTCCCTCGCATGACGACGATTGTGTCCTTGACGTAGAATTTAAGTGGCTTTCTATCATTATTTCTTTAGTTTGAGATCAATTTGCAACTTTTTGGTTGTCTCAGTTTGGTTCGAGTTTTCTCGATCATATTTATATCGGAGCCACCTCTTTTGGATGCAGTTTTTCCTACCAAAGATACGATATAGATGGAGTGTGGATCTTCGTTGTATTTATTTTTATACAACTCCTTTATATATTATTATCTTTATTTAGGCTTGGCTAACTCAAGCCTAACTCATATTAAGTTGTAACCACTTGTACTTCCACAACAAAGTATCAATCAAAATATAACTTTTATTTGAAAAAAAAAAGTAGTTGCAAAATCTCTCATTATTTTTGCTGGATTTTCATTTCCCAAAGGTTTAAGATTACATTATTATTGAACCTTGGAAAATTTATATCAGAGAGCTATTCTCAAAATGACGTGTGAAAGACCACTCTGTCCTAAATGATAAGAATGAAAAGGTTTATAGCTATACTCCAACTGTCAGATCCTGACTGAATGCTGGGAGACACGCCGAGATTTTAAGGCACTCTATTGATATACTGGACTCCAAGACGGTAAGGTGAATGCTGCGCTCCTTGTACCGAAGATTGAAGCCTATACTCTAAGACATGATGGGTTGTTCTCCTTCAAGTTCAGATATAACGATTAATGTGTCTGTTAACACAAGGTTGAGGGGCTCGGACTTGGGAATCGGGTTGATGAACTGCAACAGAGCGGTGTATGTATGTATGTATGTAGTTATTAGATAACTGTGGAATCCAGTACATGTTTAAGTGCAATGCAAGCAATATTATACCTTTTTGTTGTCTTTCACGTAACCAATGGCAACTTCACGCCGTAGAACTGCCCTTTCAGCGAGCTCTGCAAATGATGGATTCTCTCCTTCTCTCATATAAAGGTTAATATCCTGTAATAAGATAAATCAAAAGGAATTATTGATCGTTTTAGACAGATTTTGTATTTTTCTCAAGAATCTAGCCAGTTGAAATTCAAAAGAAAATGACAATGGCTCAGCCAATAATCATGGAAAGGAGACTACCTTTATGTAGATTTCATCACCCTCTGCATCTAGAATGTCTTTCCAAATCTCATTTAGTTCACTGTTCTCTACCACTGTTAAACAAAAACAAAGAATCAGCGATAGATAACAGAAATTATGTTATTTGAAACTGGGAAAAGTAGCACCTTGGACTGTAACGAGACTCATGACTTCCTCAGCTGCTACATAAGTGATGGATGGCTTGATTCTCGAAATCTGATTAAATTTTAAAATTAAAGACAATACAGCAGAAACTTCTGAAAAACTAATATATTTCCATTTTCCACCTGAAAGATTCAGCTCAAGAAAGACTTACTTGTTTGGCAAATTTCGAGTCAACAATCTCCGCAACAAGATTGTGTACCTGCAATCTGCTCCCTCTATTATCTTGAATTTATTTTTTTTAGAACAAGTAGAGAAGTTCTCGGTTGAACTAACTTGGAAAATAAGTTTCTATGGAAGGGAAAAACTGAAAAAGCATAATATAATTGACAAAAGTCGTAATAGGTCAACCAAAATACCTTTACTCCAAGGTTGATGCAAACATTTTCAGCAAGAAGAAGGGAATATGCGGATTGCTTATCTGCTCTGGACGGATCTGCAACAGGGGAAAAAAAGCTATATCAAGTCTATTTTTTATACGTTTAAAGAAGAGAAAATTAAATCATTGTTACTAGCTTCGTACCTCCTATAAATGTCTCTTTATCAGACACTACAACAACAGACAAAGGAATTTCTTCTCCTTCTTTAAAATAACTTTGAATGTTCTTTATTGTTTCCATTACATTATCATAGTTCATGGGGTGTCCATACTGCAGCACGTAAAAAAGTGAAAACAAATTAGAAGAGATAAGACAACCCTAGTGAAAATGAAAATAAAGCAGCTTTTGGCTCTTTAGACGCCTAGATAAGACAGAAATACCCTGTGAAAAACTTGGACATTTTTTAGTTTTCCATGACCAGCAACTTCACTTAGCTTCTTCCTAGTTTCAAGGGGTGCATCAGATAGTATCTCCTGCATGGAGATAGGTATAGAAATTATTAACAGTATGATAAAGCACATAGTATCTCCTGAACAACTGAGAACATTTTAAACTAATTGTGTAACTGCATGTTGTCATTTGCTATGTTTTTCTCATGGGTAACAAATGTTATGTAGAATCATTCGCCTAAGCTCCAAATTTCATAACTGCTCTTGACTGGATCTGTCTTTATTCATAAATATTCATAAAGATAATTACTCATCTTAATATCACAACTGAGGGTTTATGAGTGCATACCACTGTACTACCAGGCCCAAGTTAATTATCATACTCTGAAATCATTTCTTCAACATCAGGGCGCCACCCTAGCAAAAGTATGCATTCTTTTGGTCCTTGTTTTCCCTCAGATGCCTACATTCACTAACAAGGTCATTCTGACAAAAAGGAAAAATATTTCAAAACAGACTTCAATTCAACCAATTTATTTCCAGGAAGTAATACCTTAGATCCAGATTTCTTGGAACGTTTCACAACTTTTTCAAGTCGAGACTGAATCAGATGTAACGCAGAATTTTGACTTTCGACATTTTTTTCGAGGATCTTGGAATCATGAATAACAATTCCTTCTTTAACAAGACTTGAATCTGCGAGACGTGGTTCTCTTTCCCCATGAACAGGTGCTATGAACAATATCTACATGATCGTTAAATGGTGAAATCAGGCATAAGATGTAACAAACCTCCATTTTCAGATAACAAAAGTTACCAGTGTATTAATTAATCTTTGTTAAAAAAAATGACAAGTTCACATACTTTGTCTGATTGCTGTAGAATTTCACCATCATTTGGGTGGAAGTCTTTCTTCCCGTTCCGACAAAGACCACAAACAACTGCCTGGAAGGACATCCATTTCAAACAAGAAGAATGGAAAGAAACTAAATTTCAGGCAGTAGGGAAGTAACTTATGCATACAACATTACCTCTTGAAATCCTCGTCTTAGCTGTCCATATGTCAGTCCAGCAAGATGGGGAAAACTGCATAGATTAAACACATTCTCTGCAATGAATAAATAATATTAATTAGTGTTTGTGCAAAAACTCACCATGTGTATAGAAAATGTTACTTGAATAAGTTTCTGGTCTAAAAAATTATTGACAAATTCCACAAGTCATAAATTTGCCACATTTTTGTACCTCACTGGACTGAAAGTAAAAAACAGTAACTGTAAATATGGAGTCGAGTTTATCAAGTACTTCGATAATTAAGCAAATGTCTGTATATCTTTATGAGACCATGTTGCCGAGAGCATTGAACAAACAGCTTAGATGCAACATTTTCAACTGGCTCTACTTTCAGTCCTGCAATTGATTTCAGGAGCTCACAGGTGTTTGAGTTTGCAACCTGAATAACATTGAAATGTTAGAAATTTACATTAATGACTTACTTTTTTTCCGATATTTCAGCATAAAATTGATAAACGGTGTACCTCTACAATGGTGGGGACTGATTCCATATTTGGAATAGGTTGCAGAGCTAATACAGATAAAAATGCATCTGTGTCAACTTTATACCTGATCAACAGAGAATCTGGAATAATCTACAGTAATCAATGGAACATGTCTCTGTGCATAAAACATTGTAATTACATAAAGGCCAAGAAAAAGTAATTCTTATTCCTCCAATACCATATCCAACATCATTTTCAGGTTAAGCCTGTAATCTATGAAATTTAACCTGCCGCCGGAGTTTTCAATGCTAATTATTTCCCTTTACTATCGTACTCTTACCGATCTCCTTTTGTAGGTAGTATGATAATGGCACGAGCCTTATTCGCGCCAGCTCTTTCGAACGACTTCGTCAAGCTGAGGCTGCAACTGTACAAGCAGAGTCAAAAAGTTAAAGGAAATAACAGACTAAGCTTCAGAAACCATAGAATCCAATCAGGAAAAACAAAGGATGAAAAATGAAACTTCATGCAAATTCAGAAGGGTTGGAGTTTTTACTACAGATGACTACTTGAATGAGCTGAAACTAATTAGTTATAGCCATACCTTTTTGTGAGAAGGTCTAAATTCGCAAAATCTTTAGCAATGTTGTCGGCCAACTTGTCTATCTGCTTCCTTGGAAGATCGGACATTAGAAGAATTATCTGCTTCCTATAGAATCATGCGTGAGATGAATTAGAAAAAGCAAAGCATTAAAATTTAAATTACAAGTATCATAGACCCACAAGAATCAATTACCTAGCTTTGGCAGTACCTAAACGGATTGCAAATTCATGATATTTGTTAAGCTGCTTTAGGATGAAAGTAAGATGACTGCTTACGCCACAAATAATGATATGATCAGTCTCCAGAACTTGACTTTGTGCCCCTTCCCTGAGTTTTTGCATGCTATCCTGCCCGAATATGATCTTAACTATCCATTTCCAATGTTGCATGAAAGTTAGCTTCTGCAAAGGTGTTTTTTATGAACTTACTCTGAACTGCTCAGTCATTGAGCTCAATAGCCGAGAATAACACAAGAGACCCAATATAGCAAGAATGAAGCCAATAATGCGATCATAGCGTGTTGTTTGCTGCACTTAAACAAGAAAAAGCCATTAGTCCATCGTAGAAAATACATATTTGATAAATGACAATCATTAACCCCAATAGAGTTATATATGAGATTGGAAAGGCAACATTACACCTTTAAATGAGTAGATGCAGAAATCAGACATGCCCAAGCCTCCCAGAAGCATTCCTCCAGAGTACGCCTGTTAGTCCTGTGGCACTCGACATTTTACTAGTTCAAGTTAGCATAAGCGGAACATCAGCCAATGGAGGAAAAATCAATAACTTAAAAGTTCAAATGTACAGTGTACAGTACAGCAACAGAAACCGCCAGATTATACTAAGCTGTAAATTACCTGGACTTGTAGAACAAGATACCGCCCATTATAACAAAAAAGATGCAAGTTACCGCGAGCACTATGTGGGCCCTAAGAAAATACATAACAAAGTATCAGCCGACCAATGAGAGCAAAGAGATGTCGTGCAAAACATTTTGAAGCCATGAACTTAAGCGATGCTATTCTTACGCGGCAACATTTCTTTCAAGTTGGATGTTGAACAAATACACATGTCGTGCCAATCCCCATCTAAGGTCTCGAAACCATGAAGATAGGATGGAGGACAGAGTGGAGGACACGTCCAACTTAAGATGTGAAGGTTTCAAAGGACCAGATATGCTAGCAAAAGGCAGGCTTGTAGCCTGCACATAGGGAAGCGTGCTTATAGACCAGAAAACTCGAACCACAGAGGGAAGCGAGTCTCGAATCACTTTCGTGAGTGTATTAAGAAAATGGAACTGCACGAGAGTGAGGAGGCAATATGATGGCACTGATCCAGTAACATGATTATCTAGGTGATCCTGCATACAGTAAGTAACATGATTAAGCCAATAGCCAATCAATGAATTCAGTTTGTCTTCGGAGTTATCATTCGGTGCTTTGACATTAGGTGCTCACATGGGAAGCAGTTTTATGGATCCTCTGAGATAATTCATCGGTGAAACCATCCGTCACATTTCTGTTAATACTGAAGTCAAAATTGTTCCATCTCCTTTGACAAGTAATCTTTGATTGACCTAAAAAGTATTGATTCTAGTCAATCCAACATGTGAAAGAAAACGTCTGTAACATGTACTGCTCGACAAACAGTAAGACACGGAGGAGTAATTAATAGGGAAATTAAGAAGCCACTTTTATCTATCAACTGAACATCAACTGCGCGAGTTTGAGAAGTTGATGAAAGTATAACACACCAAGCTAAAGGTACTATATAGATCCTTTTGAAACAATTTTACCCACCTCTACTGTGTACGTTGAAATAATTAGAATGTAAAGATGATGAGGAATGGATCAACCAAAAGCCCAATGAGTTTGTTCTCCTGAAAAATGAACTCCAGTAGTCAAATTCAATTATGTCACATTCCATAATATATATACTGGTGAGTTGTGAGTTGTGAGTGAAACAGAGCAGACGCACGCAGGAAGAATAAATGACGATGACAATCAATTCCAAAATTCATAAAGAAGCAGCATTAAGATTGAGATTGGAGGTGAGTACGTAATGTAATGGTGTTACCTTGTTGAAGATGATATCTGGTTGCGACGGCGAGCTGGTGGAGGCGGCAGATTCAACGGCAGCAGAGTACCGAGAACCATCTCTGTCTATGTCAGTAAAAAGTCAATGCTCCCCTCAACGGGATAGTAATAGTAATACTAATAAATAAACTTGAGTGGAAGATTCTGAATTTTGGTTTTATAGATTTTTTATTATTTATTATTTTATTTTTTTTGCCTTTTCCACTTTTCAGTCGCAATTTTTAAAATTAATAAAAAGGGGCTGTCCTTCTCAAGTAGAGAAAGTGTATCTACACTAAAATGCCAGTTTGCCACACTGTCTGATTGCAACTAATCTTTGAAAGAAAGAAATAAAAGATGAGGGTCCAAAATGAATGTTTGAGGTACCCGACGACCCTACTCATAATTTCTGTCTTTTTTACTATTGCAGTGAGAAAATTTGATAGATATTTTCTGTTTTCAAAGTCAGTGAAGGTTTTTTTCTTTTACTTACAATTACAATTGATCCATGTTTGTACCTCAAGTATCCAACCTATAATATCTCATAAAATAATCGTTTTAATCGTTGGATCGCGTCTGATTGGCGAGTTGATGGATATTTTTATGTAAAGTTTTGGTCCTCAAAATATATATGATACATCATTTATTCTTACGGTCAACTTTCATGTTTTACTGATTCGATTCGCCCCAATAATATGTTCATACGTGCTAATTAAATGGGTTAAATACAATACACATTATGTTAAATTAATATATCTCTAGACTATAAAAAAAATCTAATATATCTCTCATTAAAAATTTTTGGTTCCACCCCATCATCATTTGAACATACAAATTAAAACTTGCCAAGAATATAATTTAATAGTTCAATATATTACATGAAAATTAGGATAAAATTAAATCATTAATTAAAATATATTAGATTTACTTTTTAAAATTTAAATAAAGCAACTAAATCAATTTAATTGACCAAAAAAAAGGGACAAACATCACGAATCTTGTCTTCTCCACTAATGAAAATCTGGAAATCAGGACAATCAACATTCTTTACCGTTATTTTTTTCCTTCGATGTTTATGACAATTTTGATGCAAGCTGAAGATAATAAAATCGATTGATACAATTTCCCGTTCGTTGATCTAGTTTATAGAAAGAATGAAGATATACTTATATTGGATAAGTGTAGTGACTAGTACAGTACGTAAGAAGCATATGAGTTATATAGAACTCATGTCATTTGGGTGTAAGAACAACAAACTTTCAAAAAACTAGGGTCATGATTTAGGGTTAAACATAAATTAAATTTGGGTTATAAATTTTCAAAATTTAGAAATTAGGGTTCATAAATTTTGAATTGGGAATTTTTAGGAAGTTTTGTGAAGGGGGAGTTTTTTATTCATGGCCGAGTCCAGAGAGGAAGAAAGAAATTTTTCCTTTAATAAGTTGCCTTATTAGATTAAAACTAGTCGTTAATGGACTGTTTTTATTTTCTAAATTCTAAATAGGTTAGGTGTCAAAATATACCGGCTTGTATTCATCATTAATATATTAGTATAGATTTGTAACTTTTTTTTTTTTTCGTTTTCAACTAATGATTTAGTTGATATATTCCATTTATCATGTTGAGTCATTAAATTTTATACATGTCAGATTTTTATTTACATATTTAAATGATGATGTGGTGGAAAATTTTCACCCAATAATTTCTCTTCATTCGAAAATGTTATATTCCATCGTACATGAAGTATATTATAATTTTGACTAACTTTGCCCCTTGCGTTTAATTATGAAGAATCATAATTCATAACTGACTGGGAAAAAAATAATATACGACATAGATGGATTGGATGTTTGGATTTGATTGTATGAAAATTATCAAGAAAAAAAAAAGACTAAATTATTTCGATTAGAAATTTTATTGTTGTATCAAATTTTGACACATAATTTTATTGATAAATTAAAATTTAACATATAATTTTTTTTATTTATCATTTAAAAAATTATTCATAATCCAAATATTATACAACTACTCTTTGTGCCCACACATTTTGAGCGAGATTGTTGGGCATATCTAATAAAAAATTATGTTAATGATAACTATTTTTTTATTATGTTAATCATTTTTCATAATTTGTATGTTAATAGTAAATATGTTATTATATTTTTTTTGACATGTTCCCAACGAAATTCGAATCTTCAATCTGAAGGAAAGAGGCGGATGCCTTAACTATTTGACCAAATCGTGATTGGAGTAAATATGTTATTATTGATTTAACAGTTAAATGGTGAAAATGATGATACTTTAATTTATGACTAATATCAACAAATATTATAAGTGTAAGGGTAAATTATTATTAAAAATAACTTTAGGGACATTAACTCAATATCATAAACTTAATGAGGGGTGTCGGACAATTTACTCATGCTGCCACGTGGATAGTTCATAAAGGGAAATATTGGTCACACAATGTGTCATTGGTCACTCATTCTGTCATTCATGCATTCTATATTATATATTCAGTATTAATTAATACTCCCTCCGTATACAAATAGAAGACGTTTTGACTTTTTAGATTCATTGTAAATTTGATGTATCTAGTCATCATTATTGTCTAGATACATCAAATTTACAATGAATCTAAAAAGTAAAAACGTCTTCTATTTGTATACAGAGAGAGTATATTAGTATTATATTATATGGATGGATATTTTATTTTCCAAATTTTTTTATTCAACTCTTAATTCTAATATAAATCTTACTATAAAAATTCTTTATTCATATCACATTCTTTTTAATTTTATTATGAGTAATAAAATTAAGTTATTCTAATTATAAATGTTATTGTCGAATGAGACGCTTTTATTTTTAATTATATTTATTTTAAATATTTATAAATAAAATAAAATTTTAAATTGAATTATAACTTTAAATAAAATAGTATAAAAAATCAAATATAATATATATAAATATATATTCATTTGTTTGTCACATATATTTATAAATATATTATTATCACAATTTTTTTAATATCTGTCGAATATTTTTATACATGATAAAATCGTCCAACCGACATATGGAATGACTTGTATATATTATAAAACAATCTATATTGTTGAGAGAATCAATATTCTATAGAGAATTAACATGCGATTCAATCATCAAACATTGTCATATAGGCAGCGGAATTATATATTAATCGCATAAAACAAATCCAGAAACATTTGATTCTACATAGTCACGATTAGATAGAAAAAAAACATACAAACATCGTAGCTTTTCCTCTTCAGATTATCTTCTCCTTATTACGTGATGATTAGACTCCGTTCGACTGTCGAACATCGCCTCTCTATTGACTCACACACAATTGCACGAAAGAGAAGCAGAATACTAATTATGCGTAACTAGGTTTAGATGGTTGTTTACCTGAGAGAACTCTTATGTCTGATACGTTTAAACCATAATTTAAGCTAACACTAATATATATATATAGTTACTGAAAATTAGGTCAACCAAATTAATCCTAACATATTCATGACAATCTACTGTGCGACCCAATAAACTACTGTTTATTTATTCGCAGGTCCAATATAATATGAGTTTTAGAACATAAATTCTAGCATATTCTTTTTATATGAGAGAGTATGTTAGTCGACTGCCCCAACCCTTCTTCTCAAGTCTCAAGACGTGATTTATTTTGACTGTCCGGCAAACAACTCTAGCTGCTTCTGCCAAATAATTTGTTTCTGATGTTTAAAAAAATGTTTAGAAAATAAAAACTTTAATTATAATTTACAATGTTTGAAGAAGAAAACAAACGGATATTTTATTATGTACAAAAGAAAACAACTCAGACTTATGTATATGCATATTATACAACGCTTCAATTAGAACAGCTGAAAGCACATGGATTTAGAGATCCAATCTATGGAGTTAATATTATTTTATTTTATTTGTTTCTGCATGCATCTGTATTAGTTTTTAATTAACTTCTCGGACAATTAGTTTACCATATAGTAGCAGATGAATGAATTTTAAAGTGGAAATCAACTTGTAATTCCAAACGAAGGAGAGTATACAACGTTTATTTGTCATGTTGAAATCGTGCGATTTCCGGTGATGAGAAGGAGAAGATGAAAGAAGAAGAAATTAGGGATTTTGATTCAAAAAAGAGAATCGACCGTTGGAAACAAAACGTCGTCGTTTTGTCATTAGAAGCAGACGACATCGTTTTGCCTTCATCCCTCTCATTCCTTCGGTACTCAAGACGACGTCGTTCTAAGCCCGTGTTGGGCTGCATCCGTTTTGGGCTTCGTCAGCTTAGGCCCAGTCTCCCTCTCAGCCCAAAACATCTCCTTCTCCCTTCAGCTTACTTCCAGAGCAAGCAACAATCATTACCTTCTTTTCCAACAAGTACAAGCATGCTTTGATTAATCCTCTCAACAACTTTAATCAATCTAAAGCCATACTAAACACTGGGAACCGATTTGACAGTAATGTTAATTAATTCACATTAGAATGGTCCTTTGTAATATAAATATATAGAGATAGCCTTTGTAAAATTAATTTCAAGTCAATACAATTTTTCACTTTCTATCACTTACAACTCTCAAATTCAATATGGTATCTAGAGCCAATTGAATCCGAAATCTTTGCTAAGCTTGAATTCATCAAAACCTCTCAATCAAACTCTCAACTTCAACCTCAAAATCATCAACATGGCCGAGATTGGAAACTCCTCTTCCAATGTCACTCTTTCAAACCAAAACACCTCACCATCCTCTGCATTTTACCTTCATCCGAGTGAGAATCCCACTCAAGCTCTTGTCTCATCTCTCCTCAACAATAACAACTATCATACCTGGTCTAGAGCTATGACAATGGCTCTTAGATCCAAGGTTAAGTTTGGCTTTGTGAATGGAAAAATCAGCAAACCTGATGAAGACAGTCAACTCTTTGATGAATGGGATAGATGCAACATCACTGTATCATGCTGGATAATGAATTCAGTGCATCCTTCAATCAAACCTAGCATTTCCAGATTCAACACAGCAAGAGAAATGTGGAAAGATCTGCAAGCTAGGTTTTCAAAAATAGATTTTTCCAGAATATCAGATATTCAAGAGGAAATCTATCTCCTAAAGCAGGGAGATCTCAACATTTCAGACTACTACACCAAGATGAGGACACTATGGGATGAATTCGATGACCTAAGACCAATTCCTGAATGTGAATGTGCAATCAAATGTGAATGCAAAGCCCTCAAAGTCATTGCTGCCTACTATGAAAATGACAAGATAATCAGATTCTTAAAAGGTCTCAATCCTGTTTATGCACAAACAAGATCAACTATCATGATGATGGATCCTATTCCCTCTTTACAAAAGGTGTATGCCACTGTGGCTCAATTTGAGAGACATAACATCTCACCTCAGGATACTGATGAAACAGCTGTTGCAGCATTCTCTTCTGCAAAACCTGCAAAACAGCCTCATGCACATCCTCCCTACAAGAAAACACCTGAAGGAAAGCCTATATGCTCTCACTGTGGAAAAGCAGGGCACATAGCTGCAAAATGCTACAGGTTGGTAGGCTTCCCTCCAAATTTCAAATTCACTAGGAATACTACCAGCAACCTAGCAGCTACCTCACAGGAAGTAGCTCAACAGAATGCCTCTACCATTTCCATTTCCCAAGAGGAATATGATTGTCTGAAAAGACAAGCTCAGTCAAGTTCTCAATCTCAAGTTTCTATGAGCAATATGGCCAACACATCCAACAATGGTAAGTTTTTACAGAAAAACTCTAAGATTTCAAATTTTTCATGGCTGTTGGATACAGGTGCAACAGACCATATATGTTGTTCAAAAGATTGTTTTAAAACCCTGTATCCTGTCTCCAATCACAGAATTCAACTTCCAAACAAACACTTCATTTTTGCAACTCATATAGGAACTATAGAGCTAACTCAAACGATCACCCTATTCAATGTCCTGTATACACCAGAATTTGCCATCAATCTAATTTCAGCAAATAAATTAACTAAAGACTCTAACTGTGTTTTGATGGTATACCACAAAAAGTGTTTTATGCAGGACCTGAATTCAATGAGGATGATTGGATCAGCTGAGCAAAGGCTTGGACTGTATTTTGTGAATGTGACAGATGATTTTGTTCATCCTAGGAAAATAGTGAATGAAAAGCTTTCATATGTCAATGTACTAGAAGAGCAGCCTAGGAATGTTTTTGATGTCTGGCATTTTAGACTTGGTCATCCGTCTAATGCCAGACTATCATCTTTTAAATCCATTAATGAAAGTGTTAAATTCAACCATGATCATATTTGTGAAATCTGTCACTTTGCCAAACAGAGAAAACTCTCATTTCCTGTCAGCCAGTCTATTGCTAAAACCAGTTTTGATCTTATTCACATGGATATATGGGGTCCTGTCACTCCATCTATGCAAGGATATAGATACTTTTTAACCATTGTAGATGACTTTAGCAGACATACTTGGATTTTCTTAATGAAAGAAAAATCAGAAACTAGGAAATACATTGCTCACTTCTATCAACTTGTCTTAACTCAGTTTGATAAAAAGATAAAAACAATTAGAAGTGACAATGGACAGGAATTTAATGACTCACATTTCTATGCTTCACATGGAATCTTGCATGAGACCTCTTGTGTAGAGTGTCCTGAGCAGAATGGAAGAGTGGAGAGAAAGCATCAACACATCCTTAACGTTGGGAGAGCCCTACTTTTTCAAAGTAGGCTACCTTTAAAGTTTTGGAGTTATGCAATATCCCATGCCATTCACTTAATAAACAGGACACCAACACCAATTCTGAAAAACAAGACACCCTATGAAGTTTTACACAACAAAATTCCTGATATATCACACCTAAGAGTTTTTGGATGCCTATGTTTCATATCTGCTTTAGACAGGAACAAAACAAAGTTCACTTCTAGGTCATCTAAATGCATTCTGCTAGGATGTCAAGATGGTACCAAGGGATACAAAGTTCTGCATTTAAACACTCACAGCATTCAGGTAGGATACCATGTCATGTTTTATGAGCATATATTCCCTTATGATGGACCTAAGGTGGATCTAGATGATCTATGTCTAATTCTACCCTCTAGGAACAGAAACTCACCTGCATTAGATGAGGATTCTGACATTTTGCAAACTGGCATAGTTGAGAATGAGAATAATGTCTTTCCTGTTGATATAGAACATGAACCTGAAAACCTGCCTGTTGCCATAAATGATGATGACCAATCTGAAAATCAATTAGAAACTGTGATTAGGAGGTCTACTAGAAATAAATTCACACCAAAGCATCTGCAAGACTATCACTGTAATCTAGTTCAAGCCTTGGCAAAGCAGGATCACAAGTCATTTCTCAAAGATTCAGACTGTATTCCAATCCCAGGTACACCACATTCTGTCAAAAATCACTTTGCTTTTCCAAAATTATCTCATTCACATTTATCATTCACATTGAACATTTGTTGTCAAAGAGAACCTTTCAGTTTTAAACAGGCCATTGAGGATAAAGAGTGGCAAACCGCCATAGAAACTGAGTTGAAAGCTTTGTCTGATAACCAGACATGGTTAATCAGTGATTTACCTAAGGGAAAGAAAGCCATTGGCTGCAAATGGGTTTTCAAACTTAAACACAAACCAGATGGCACAATAGAAAGACATAAAGCAAGGCTGGTAGCAAAAGGGTACACACAAAAGGAAGGGATTGATTATTCAGAAACCTTTTCACCTGTGGTCAAATTCACAACTATAAGACTCTTGCTCACTATTGCAGCTGCCCAGAATTGGCATCTCACTCAGCTAGATATCAATAATGCTTTCTTGCATGGAGATCTAGATGAGGAAGTGTATATGAGACCACCTCCAGGTTCAAACATTCCCACAAACAAGGTTTGCAGACTCACAAAATCACTCTATGGACTGAAACAGGCAAGCAGACAATGGAATTTCAAACTGACTACTGCTCTCACTAATCTTGGATTCAAACAATCAGCCTCAGATCACTCACTTTTCACAAAAACTCAAAAGAATTCATTCACAGCAGTACTGGTCTATGTTGATGACCTAATCATAACTGGAAATCAAATGGAAGAGATACAGAAGACAAAAGACTCTCTACACAATCAATTCAGCATCAAAGATCTAGGGAATCTAAAATACTTCCTAGGATTCGAGATTGCAAGGTCTCAAGCTGGAATACACATGTGCCAAAGGAAATACACACTTGAGATGCTAACAGATTCTAGGTTCATTGGCTGCAAGCCTCTGCCCACACCTATGCTCTATGGAATCATTTTTCCTGAGGATTCCCCTAAACTGCCTGACGCATCAAGCTACAGAACACTGATTGGCAAATTGCTATATCTAACTCACACAAGACCGGACATCTCGCAAAGCACGCAGCATTTATCACAATTCCTAACAGAGCCCACAGAAGCACATCTACAAGCAGCAAACAGGATATTGAGATACCTGAAAATTGCCCCGGGACAAGGATTGTTTTTTCCTTCCAAGAATGAGTTGCGGCTTGAGTCGTATGCTGACGCAGATTGGGCAAAATGTCCTTTGACGAGAAGATCAGTCACTGGATTCTGCATTTTCCTTGGAGATGCAATCATATCTTGGAAATCAAAGAAACAGTCGACAGTGTCTCGATCCTCGGCGGAGGCAGAATATCGAGCCTTGGCGATGGTATGTTGTGAACTCACCTGGATAAGATATCTTCTTGCAGATCTGAACATCTCTCACCCTCAAACTGCTCTCTTACATTGTGACAATCAATCAGCAATTCACATTGCTCGCAACGCCGTTTTCCATGAACGGACGAAGCACATAGAAATTGATTGTCACATTGTCAGAGATCAGGTGAAGGCAGGCATTATCACCCTGGTTCCAATTGCATCTGCATCACAGTTGGCCGACTTTTTCACCAAATCGCAACGAGCCCCCACATTCCGGTCTTTCTTGTCCAAGCTTGGACTTCTTGGCGTCAGAAGAGTCCAGCTTGCGGGGGGGTGTTGAAATCGTGCGATTTCCGGTGATGAGAAGGAGAAGATGAAGGAAGAAGAAATTAGGGATTTTGATTCAAAAAGGGGAATCGACCGTTGGAAACAAAACGTCGTCGTTTTGTCATTAGAAGCAGACGACGTCGTTTTGCCTTCATCCCTCTCATTCCTTCGTTACTCAAGACGACGTCGTTCTAAGCCCGTGTTGGGCTGCGTCCGTTTTGGGCTTCGTCAGCTTAGGCCCAGTCTCCCTCTCAGCCCAAAACATCTCCTTCTCCTTCAGCTTACTTCCAGAGCAAGCAACAATCATCATCTTCTTTTCCAACAAGTATGGGCATGATTTGATTAATCCTCTCAACAACTTTAATCAATCTAAAGCCATACTAATCACATGGGAAGTATGGCAACTGATTTGATGGTAATATTAATTAATTCACATTAGAATAGTCCTTTGTAATATAAATACATAGAGATAGTCTTTGTAAGAATTCAATTCAAGTCAATACAATTTTTCACTTTCTATCACTTACAACTCTCAAATTAAATATAGACAGTCACCTCACAGTTTGTATACAAAACTTTACATGAATAACGTTTCTCTTTTAGATATGCCTTTGTAGAAAATAAAGTAAATATATGTGTGTGTAGGGTTCGTCATGACTCATGAGCAAGAAATGAAGACGTCTCTCTAGCTAAGCTGCCACCATTGACAAAGAACAGTAGTTATAATTAGAGAAGAAGTGTTTGATGCAGATGTTTCTATAGTTTAGTCCCTGTAACTATTACTTGTACCACTCAGTCCTCGATCGCATGATTAGTCCCAAGTCCATCCGACCATACTTCAACTTGTAGAAGACTTTGTCTATATCTCTTTGTATCATTTGTCTTAATCCCAATTATTACGTTGTGACTCCCATTATATGAAATCGTATGACTCATACTTGCTAGAAGTCATCTGATGATTTGACATTTCTTTTTTTTTGAAAATTTAGGGTGCAATTTATGTGAGTTAAATATAAAAATTTATAGATAGATTGTATTAAAAATAAATAAAAATAATTTTAAAAGTATTGGTTAGCTATACGCTTCAACTCATTATTACTCACGAATAGTGCTAAATAAATATATCGATCACTATATACAAAATTAGATTGTACACTATGACTTTGATTTGAACTTTGATCTTATCCAACCTGGTCACTGGTCAGTTTGTCATTATGCTAGGATTTTCCTCACTTCCATCCCATTGACATTATAAACTGTCATGTTTGCTATAAAATTGTCCAAAAAAAAATAATTTTGGTGATGTTATATATAATTGCATACCATATATTTTCTGCCGGCCGGAAGGAATAATTTAGGTGATGTTATACTATCTCCGTCTTAAAATATGCGATGTTTTGATTTTTATTTCATGTATTTTGAGACGGATAGTATATATTATCTGCTGGTCGAAAAGAATAATTTAGGTGATGTTATATAAAATTGCATACTATATATTATCTGTCGGCCGGAAATTTGAAGTCTTCGCATGTTTGAAGCTTGATTTGTTTATTCGAATGGACATTTAATATTGTACGTATTAAGAAAAAAAGATACTACTTTCGTCTCAAAATAAATGTAAATTTTAACATGTAATTTATATTAAAAAATTTACATCTATTTTAAGATGAAGGTAATAGTTGTCAAAAATTTGGTATACTCTAGTTTGTTGACTTATTGGAGGATTATTAAATTATCTTTTTATATATATGCAACATTTGGCCTTAACATAATTAAATATATCTCTCAATTCTCCTTACATTCCAATAAATTAAAGAACTCTTTCCATTCACTCCGATTAGTTAAGCTATGTCGAACCTACCAAACGATCTGCTAGTCTCGGTAGCTGAACGTCTCTCCGACATGGACGCAAAAAGACTCCGAGCAGTTTGTTCTTCATGGAGATATTCCGTTTCGTCTCGGACCATCCTATACCGCCTCCAACCAATTCAAAACTCTTCCACACTGCTTCATTTCCCGGCAGCGTCCAATAGTAATTCTGATAATGACTCCAACACTGAACTCTGTGATAGCTTCAAACTGTCTCGGACCATCCTATACCGCCTCCAACCAATTCAGGAAGATACCGATGATCGTGGAAATTACGTGAGGTTGGTTAGAGTGAAAGAAATAACAGGAACCGGGAAAGTTCAGTTTCTGGATCCATTTGGAAGTTCGCAAGTCCATACACCCTCGTCAAAGGTACTCGACTTGTTAAACATACGCATATCTGAAAGTACAAAGTTTTACCGAGTTGAGTACATCAATACTAACGATTCCAATGTCTATACGAGCCCTAATTATGTAAAGAGTTGGAACATCAAATTCCTTAAAGTTGTTTTGTCATCTAGACCTGTCTCAGATTGCCATGACTATGCTATTCTAGCAATAAAATATATAGAAAACTTGTGTTACACGAAACTAGGGGATAATAAGTGGACAACATTGTCAAATGACGATGGCATAATTCCATTGAATTTTCGGGCTTGTGATGTTGCTGACCACAAAGGAAAATTTTATGCAGTTGATCGGAAAGGTTTTGTCGTGGTACTAAACTATTCATTCGAGGTAGTTGCAGTCATGTCATCCATTACCTTGGAGGAAAGTTCACATGTTTTGGTGGCATCAGGAGAGAAATTGTATGTTGTTCAGAAAAAGGAAAATGAATTAGGGAATCATTATGTTGGTATGAAAGAAATTTTCGACACGTCGCCGTTTCATATAAAAGTTTATGAGTTGAACGAGCAGCAACTGAAGTGGGTCGAAGTAAGAAGCTTGGGAGAAAAAGGGCTCTTTTCTTGTGCGACGATGGCAACTTTTCGGTCTCATTACCAGAATTGAGTACTGGATTCGAGAGAGGAGTCATCTACTTCCTTGACCAGAGTTATTCGTTATATTTCCTTAAAACCATGTTTGGCAAACAGAAGATGCCTTTATGGGTATTTATCTTAGAAACTGGTAGATGCAAGAGAATCTTCGATCACAAGTTATCCTAATGAGGTTTACAATAGTAGTAATTTATTTTTACTTTTAGGACTTTATTGAAAAAGAAATTCTTTCTCCTATATATGTTTGATTGTTGTTGTGAAAATTTGTATGATAAGAAAAGTATACCAATATTATTATGGATGTGTTTTGGTAATTGAGGATGATGGACGGTGCCGTCAGCTTAAACTTGATCTAGAATTAGATGGGTGTCACGTCCAAAGAAATAGATATTTAGGACTATATTGACAAAGGTATAATATAATAGGTGTCTAAAAGTATATTCATATAAGTATTTCTGACAGTCCAATCCCTAATTAGAGACTCTTCAGTCGTCAATCTCATTCTGCAACTTTGAATAAAAATGGCGTTTTTCTCAGTGAAAAACTTTCTCAGCCTTGTTCAAAAGCGGTTTCTTTCAACGTCGAATGGTCTTTCATCTTCTCCATTGCCAAGATCGTCATCAATTGCAGCTGAATATCTCATAAACTCATGTGGGCTCTCGTCAAAATCAGCTCTTTCCATTTCCCAAAAGCTCAAACTGGACGATAACAACCTTCAAAAGGTCAAATCAGTCGTCGAATTCCTGAAATCGAAGGGATTCGATGATACCCACATCGTGAAAATGGTGGGAAAGTGTCCTCGAGTACTCCTGAGTAAAGTCGAAAAGACTCTGAAACCCAAAATGGATTTATTCGTACGGAATGGCTTCACAGGTACTCACATAATCGACCTCTTTACTTCGAATCCAACAATGTTGTTCAGTAGTCTGTGTGATGAGATTGAACCTCCATTGGAGTATCTGAAAGATACACTCGAAAACAGTGATGATGTTATCAAAGCTATGAAGCGTTATGTCCGGGCTTATGGAGGTTTTAATAAGGAAACATTGACATCAAATGTTGATTTCTTGATCAAACAAGGGTTTCCATCTGGTAATGTATCCACAATTGTTTACCTTAACCCTAATGTGCTTATGAAAAAACATGATGAACTTGTTAGTTGTTTTAAGGCGGTTAAAGACTTGGGCATTCGGGCAGATGAACTTGCATTCATGCGCGCCCTTCTAATGATGCTTCAAATGAATGAGAGCACTTTATTGAGAAAAATTGACCTTTTCAAGAGCTTGGGGTGGACACAAGATGATATCGTGTCCATGATTAAGCGAATGCCAATTTGTATGTGTTGTTCAGAGGGGAATATCAGAAACACCATGGCATACTATGTGAATACACTGAAGGTTGAGCCGGGGTATTTGATTGCTAATCCCAAGTTACTGGTATTTTCTCTTGATAGAATGGCTAAGAGATACAAGATTCTTAAGGTTTTGGAGTCAAAGCAGTTATTGAAATGGAGCAACCAAGTCGCTTGGACGATAGCAAAGACTGATAAATACTTCTTTGAAAAATATGTTGTGAAGTACGAGAAAAGCATTCCTGGCTTGCGGGAGATGTACACTGGCAGTGTGGAAGCAGTGACAAAGATTTGACGGCTGAAGACACTGATTTTAATTGCAAGTAACAAACATCAATTTGTTTTTCTTATTCAGACGACAAATTTAGGAGTAGTCCATTGTTTAGTGAATACTTCAAGGGATGGATAATTGATGATTATCGGGCATCCAATTTGAGTGACTTATTTTTATTGATACTTGATAGGAGGAGCAGGAGCTACGATATTATGAAGTTCTTGGAATCATAATGTGCACATTTAGGCAGATGCCTGTTTCATTTATCTCATTCAGATGCGACAATCAAGAGCACAGTGGATTATTCAGTGAACACTGTTAAATGTTCTGATTAGAGCTTCCGATAAGGATTTGAAGCATACTTGCAGTATTTAGATTTATAGTTGGAAAAAATGTACTCGACTTCAGATCAAGGCTTCCCATGATTTCAAAATGGCATTTATTGATGGTGATGAAGGAAAGTGAAGCAATCATGAGTCGCGAGACTTAAAGGTTAATGGATCCTCTGATCTACAATTTTTGAGTTTGGAACACAATTTTTTAATTTATGAAGACTTTTTATCAAGTAATTTAGAATATGCAATTTTGTGATGGAGATGTGGACACTATTTGTGATTTCAATGTAGCAACATCAAGGAGGGAGGAAGATACATAAATGTATTCAACCCTTTGATAACATTGACTATGTAATCTACCACGCTCTTGATTTATTCGCTTGAACACGTACAATAAATCGCCTAAATGTATTCAAAATTCCCTCGACGACTCCGCTGGACCGAGATTAATGTATTGTTCCACTTTCTCCCACAAAATGCCTTCACTCGTTTTTTCCTTAACCTCGACGAAATCGTGAGCAATATTATCGAACTTTTGCAGAAGGATTCTACAAAAACATTCTTGACAAGTTACCAATAGTAGGAAAACCTAGATTAACCTTTGGAGGAGTATGACTGTTATATTGGCACAAACTAAAAACGTTAAGGGCTAAAAAGTAAATTTAGTTTTTCGCCCAAATCCCTAATTTACGACTCTCTCTCAGTCTTATTGTAGCTTGAAGCTGCCAAGGAATGTCATAGATGGCGCTTTTCTCAGTGAAAAATCTTGTTCAAGATCGTTTTCTATCAGCGTCAACTGTTGCTCCATTGCAAATCCCTAATTGAAGACTCTAATTTGACGAAGCTGAGTGACAGAGTGAGTAAAAATGGCGTTTTTCTCTGTGAAAAACTTGTTCATCCTCCTTGTTCAAAAGCGGTTTCTTTCAACGTCGAATGGTCTTTCATCTTCTCCATTGCTAAGTTCATCATCAATTGCAGCTGAATATCTCATAAACTCATGTGGGCTCTCGTCAAAATCAGCTCTTTCAATATCCCAAAAGCTCAATCTGGACGATAACAACCTTCAAAAGGTCAAATCAGTCGTCGAATTCCTGAAATCGAATGGATTCTACGATAACCACATCGCCAAAATGGCGGGAAAGCGTCCTCGAATCCTCCTGAATAAAGTCGAAAAGACTCTGAAACCCAAAATGGATTTATTCGTACGGAATGGCTTCACATGTACTCACATTATCGACCTCTTTACTTCAAATCCTAATCTTTTGTTCAGAAGTCTGGGCGATGAGATTGAGCCTACATTGGAGTTTCTGAAAGAGACACTCGAAAGCAGTGATGAAGTTATTAGAGCTATGAAGCGTTTACTCAGACACAGAGTTTGTGTGAAGGAAACTATGAAATCGAATGTTGATTTCCTGATCAAACAAGGGGTTTCTGCTGGCAATGTATCCAAAATGGTTTTGAGTTATCCTAACGTGTTTACGAGAAAACATGCTGAATTTGTTCTTAATTTTAACGCGGTTAAAGACATGGGCATTCACCCTGATGAATGTGGATTTACTTATGCCCTTACTGTGATGCTTCATATGAATGAATGCACTTTATCGAGAAAAATTGAATTGTTCAAGAGCTTGGGGTGGACACATGATGATATAGTTTTCATGTTTAAGCGATCCCCATTTTGTTTTGCTTATTCAGAGGTGAAAATCAGGAACACCGTGGCATATTTTGTGAATACAATCAAGGTTGAGCGGGAGTTTTTTATTGCTCATCCCGAATTACTGTCATATTCAGTTGACAGAATGCATAAGAGATACAAAATTGTTAAGGTTTTGGAGTCGAAGAAGCTGTTGAAATGGAACAACCAAGTTGCGTGGACAATATCAATGCCCGATAAATACTTCATCGACAATTTTGTAGTGAAGTATGAGAAAAATGTGCCTGGCTTGCTGGAGATGTACAATGGCAGCGGAAAAGCAGATAGGAATGCATTGACGATTTGACAGCTGTTAGGGCTTTGAAACACTGGTTTTAATTGGAAGTGACGAATAATTTTTCTTAAAAGTTGTGATTGGAGCATCCTTGTAGCATTTAGAGAGCCAAAGAATGGAGATTTAAGCTTATGTCTTCAAAGTTGAGATAAAGGCTCCTCTTGATTTCAAAATCTCAATCAAGGATAGTGTTCTAACTTGTAAGTAGACGAGAGTGCAGGTTTTGAGAGCCAGAATTCTGTACCAACTCTTTCGATTCTCCGGTGTTTGGAAAACACATATTTTGTATCATAGAAAGCTCTCGACTATTTTATCATCAAGTGATCAAGATTATTGTTTTTAATGTCATTTTCTGGTGTCCAGCACTGTTTGCTTTAAAAATTTTGTTCAGAGGTAAAAAAATTGACAGGATTTGGGTTTCCAAGGATGACCAAACTTAAGATCATAGAAATAGCGTAGTCAAAATTGGATGAATTAAACAAACACAGAGATGAAACAACAAATTGATCATAACCATTATCCTTCCTAGTGCTCAACTCAAATGTTTTCTCCTCAAAGCAATCTCCCATTACAAGTCGCAAAGAGCTAGGAAGATGCAGTAATTCTATGGCTTCTGTCCAATAAGTGACGGTCTATAGAAAACATGGCTTTGCGCAACCTCAATACGGTCTCTTGGATCATTCATGGTTTCATCTCTCAACGCTTGAAGTATCGCTTGAGATGGAAACTCCCTGCCAAATATCAGAAGCAACCTAATTGTCAAAGACCATAACTCTCTAGTTATTCAAATCCCAAGAAAATTATATGAAAGAAAAATAAAAAAATCATAAGTTTGATGACCTTATTATGAGTATTCTGTATAGCATCTTCAAGATGGGACAGAGCTCAACCGGCGCCACTGGTTTGTTTTCTTCTGGATGAAGGACGCTTAAGCTAGAATGACTAAGCAGCTCATAAAACGCTTTAACAGCCGAGACACCCTGTAAAAGGAAGCTTATTATTAGTATTTTTATGGTTCGGGAAGAGACATAAATGATATGGCAAGAAGCTAACCTGAATCATCCCTTTGCCTTTAATGCTATCTCCCATTTCGAGGCTGAGTTCCCCTTTGGCCAACTTTTGGCCATACCATGAGTTACGGCCTTTCAAAAGGGTCACGTAAGTGTCAGCTAATAAAGGTCCGGCTAATCTTTCAGGCTCTTCTGCCAAGAGATGAGTGATGAAAATCATTTCGGACGTGCAATGAGCAAAGTAGACTGATTTGCTCGTTGCACTCTCATTGGTAAGTGCTGCCACCATTCCTGAGGAACCAAAACAAGTATGTTTTTCATTGGAACCGAGCAGTGCCACATATTTTGAGCCAATAGAGAGCATTTTCCAGGAAAATAGTTACTTGTTTGACAATCCTTGCCAATTGTATTCAGCTCTATACTAAAAAAATTCAAGTATCTTTCTTACCAGCTCCAATGGCATAGACATTCTTCAAACCGCCCATTACTTCATGAGTAACAAGGTCTCCATTGTCCCATACTATAAAGTGAGGCTGCCTCAGAAACTTTGCTAATGGCTTTCTCCACTGTTCCGATCCACAAATTCGAGCATTTGCATATTCGTTATTGTAAATCTCCGAGGCGATATTAGGTCCTCCAAGATACAAAATGTTTTCAATTGGAACTCCAGCTGCAAACAGTGATATATATGTTAATTTCAACTACATTGAGCTTATTTCAAAATAATAGAGTTGAAAAGAATCGATCAACAAAAATTCAAGAATAAGGAAGCAAGTTTTGCTTACTTGCTCGATTAATCATCTGAGTGGGAGTTATTATACGTGGTTGTGGCTCCAATTCAGCTTCAACACCTTTAGCTAGAGAAATAATAACAGGAGCCGTAATTCTTTCTTTCCAATACCTACTAATTTCCGTAAACACCTCAAAAGTTTCGGTAGATGGCAATCCATTGATCACAATATCAGCATCCCACACAGCTTCCTGCAAGTTGGTAACAACCTTCAAAGGACAAAGTGGAGTATCGATCATATTCAAGCAGAAACCATCTTTCAAAATCTCGTCAGCCGATAATATCCGATCGCCTAGCCTTGCTTCGACATACTTCAAGTAAGCACAACGTCTAATCAGTCTTCGCAATATGTCTTCCCTAGCATTTATGACCTCAAATAAACGCTCAGCTGTGGATTTATCGACATTTCTTCCAGGTCTTCTCCATATCCTTATTGAAACTTTGTCTCTAAGGTGACCATAGCTGTCTTGCAACATAGCTGTGAAAACACTTCCCCAAGCACCAGCCCCAACGCCGACGATTCGCAACGGATCACCGTCTGATTTTCCAACAAGGCCACGAAACTCGTCGAGCTTCTCTGCTAAAGAAGCATTTGTGTTTTGAATCAACCCGTTTAAATGTATGTTGTGATGCATTGGTTCAGTAGCTCCCACCATATTTCCCAACACCAATTACAAACTCAGATCGAGATAACAGGCTACAATTACAACAACAGCTAACAATGCTAGATACACAATTCTAAGCTTTAAAGCTCACAATCTCAATTCATATAAAAGAATTGATTTTTGTAGATGGGTTTTCTATAAAAATAAGAAATCAGACACGCATTGCATCAAAAGCTACATAGCCACCATTGAACATGAGCTTTGAAAATCAAAAAAGAGAGAAATGAAAGAGTTTTAGGACATGGGTTTTATTTATAATTCATCGAATCTCATCTTTCCATCAACAATATTAGATCAGCTCAACAGAAAGAAATGAATTCTAAAGAAAAAGGAGCTTCCTTTGTCGCAGTAAAACAGAATTAGAACAGAAAATGGATTTGCTTTCTTGCAAGTAAGAAAGCAAAAAAGCTTCTTTTTTTTTAGATTAATATAGGTGTATTTTGACAGTTGCGTTCATTTAATGTTCTTCTAGAAGAAGAAGAAGCTGTTATTGAAGAGCGAGCCGTTGCTTTGATCATGTCACACACAACTCAGTATTGCCAATAAAGAACATCCTTAAATACCTTTTCATCTTGTGACCAAATAAGTTTCCTTTTTTGATAAAAAAAATAAAAATTAAATTAAATTTCCTTTTTTTCGAGTGAAATTAAATACACACTAAAATAAAACATTAAAATTACTAAAATATCTTTCAATTCATAATAATATTATGATTTGAGGGGTATTTTAGTCATTTTTATCAGTAGTGTATATGGTGGGTGTTTATTTCGCTGTTTATTTAGTACGAATCCCTTTTTTTATTAAGACACAGTTTGTTGAAAGCAGCTATAGTAAAGTCTGTCTGAGACTCTGAGTCGAGCAAAATATCAAAAGGTCGGTTCAATTGACTTCATCGGATCGTATCGAATTAAACCTAATCAAAATCGATCAATCAATCGGTTTTGAAGAACCAAAATTTGATTCGATAAATAAAAAATGGTACGTAATACAGTGTATTACTTCGACTAAAAGAAATCTAAGATAAACAAATCTACTTATTTCAATCAAACCAAACCGACCAGAATTGGATTTCGAGTCAATTGTAATATTTTGGACCGAGAAGTTCATTTGATCAACCAAAATCAAACTGAATATGGGAAGGTGAATGTTATTTCGAGCCCATCGCGTCCAATCACTATGATTGCATTTGAATTATTCATTTAGGCCCTATAATTAAAAAGCTGGCCCACGTTCGCCTACGTTAATCTCTATATTTGGGTTTGAAGATGGGTTTTTATCGGGTCAAATTTCATCCGGTTTAAAAAAAAAATGATTTCATTAGATATATTTTTGACATTTTTGTTCTTTTTTTTAATAAAGAGAAAAATATTATTATTAAAATTATTGTGGCTGAAGTTTACAAGCCCGCATGAAAACACCAGTCTTCTGGTAAAAACTATTGGTATTATCGAAAATATTTTTACGATCAAACTACGTGGACGAATTATAAAAGAGTATATAAAAAATAAATGCAAGTCGAGATTGGATATATGCCATCTACCGACTAACAATAAAAGTAGGCGGGAATGATAATTATAAGTGCATAAATTGAGGAGTCGAAATCGAAACTGAATGACTCATGACAGACACATCTAAACCCCACAATATAATTATCGATGAAATTGTCTATTGCGTACATTATTATCATAGTAGCATATTTTTTTTTACAATGAAAATAGAAACAAGACAGCGACAATCCCGACTCTCGAAACCGAATTTCATCTGAACGAGCTTTGTCGATCCCAAGTTGAAATCGAACAATCTGAATCAATGCTGAGATCTTTCAATGTCCTGCTCGATTTTATAGGTCCTAGAATGCTCTTCAAGCTTGGAGACCTACATTGTGGACCTTGACTTGCAACACAAGTTACTTGTGGAAACCTATTAGTCCGACGTGGCGAATAGCTTTCCAAATGGGCATCGAATTTCCCTGATCTTATTCTTGGAGAGCTGAGGGATCTCGACTTTGCCTTGGCTGATTCAGTTGCAGCCATGTAAGTAGGAATAACAGGAGAGCCTGGATAAGAACCATCGTTTCCTAGCGAACCATGATTCCTAGGACTAGCTGATTTTCTAGGATTAGGCTTTTTACCTCTGTATTCCTCTCTAGGATTTTGATTTCTTGTCGTTAAAATTGTATCCAAATCTTCGAGTTCTTTGCTTTTTGATAACTGTGTATCGACCCATTGCTCAAGCCAATACCTCCACCTTCCGTTCACCTTCTGCCGATCAGATTCTGCTGAGTTCTGCAAATTTCATTTCACCCATTAGAAAAAAGAAATTCCAATAAATATAAACAATTCTACATCCGTCCCAAAATGCTAGTCACTTTATATATGCATTTTACATAGGAAAAAATAGTAAATGACAAACACATTGGGACGGAGATAATGAAATCTGAATCTTACCCGATGACTGCTCCAGTACTCTCTGATCCGGTCTCTCTTGATCAATGCCTCTTTCTTGCTTAAGAAGACAGAATCTGCCATTTCCTTGGTAAAAATGCTATCGTCCCACCTTTGACTGTTTACATCAATCTGTTCAAATTTCCCAAAAGTTAGCATGTGTAGATATAATTAGGCCAAGCCGAAATTTTCATGGATAGATATATTTGTGCTCATTAGGAATATACTGAATATATTCCAGTCTCCAGACCTACCATAATGATCTTTTCTTGTAATTTCTGCAATTTTTTATTGTCATCGAAATGCAAACTTTCTGTTTTCTCCGGCAATTGGCTCCTCTGTGCGCATACTCGGGTTTGAATATCGACAATGGACTGTAAGCACTTGAGAGTAGTAATCGCATGACGTCTTACAAGTCTACCTCGAATAATTGCCTGAAGCTTAACTATTCCTTTCAATGCCATCAAAGCTTTCCTAGCCTGCAAGAAAATTTTTAGGTCACCATCTTCAACTTTCACGTTGATAAAAAAAATCTGATTCGATTTTGAACTGTTATCTAATCGATTCCAGAGGGACTTACAAGCAAACCGCGAAAAGCTGTTTGAATTCTAATGGCAGATAATTCCTGAACCTCTCTGACCAAGTAACGAATGGATTTTTGAGAATCCAGATGGACAAAGAGCTTGTCTGTTCTTTCTTTACATTGATCGGAATATTTTGGCCTTCCAGTGACCCGAGAAGAATCCTGACCAGCTGCAGCTATGGCCTCGGTCAATGGCTGCCTGCTTGGTTCCTCCACTGTTGGTGGCGCAATGCATGCTAATCTTTTAACCTTATAAGGCCTTCCAAAAAGAAGCCACCATCCTTTTCCATTCTGATAAATAAAAATTTAAGCTCTCTTCATTAATTACATGAAAAATCCAATATTCTCATCAAGAAAAACAAAAATGATTTACCTTTTCTTCTTTCGAATGCGAATCGAATGTCAGGAATCTCTTTATTATATTGATCCAACTCTTGTTCTTCTTCTTCCTTTCCATTGAAGAAGTTTTACTCGCTGCAAGCATAATATTACCAGTAACTCTGATTTAACCGGCAAATGGAACGATATTTTAACTGCAATTTGCACTCATGGAAGCTCTAAAAGACCTTTTTTTAACGTAGATTTGATTTTGCGTGCCGCAAAGTAAATCATTTCTCCTGTAATCCAGGGTGAAATAATATATAGAACTAGAAAAAAGAATGCTCAACTTGTGAACTAAAGATCATTTCTTGGGAAAAATTAAAAGAAATCAAAATTGGTTTTGAATGAAATTCATGCGAGATCAAGGAAGATTGTTTGATGGATAAGCTTAGCTGGGTGTGTTTGTAAATATCTTATGATAATTTTCAATCATTCTGTTTCTCTTGTTTGATTTTCATCATGAGTTTATCTGTGGGCCTTTGAAGTTTTGAAGCAAACACTAATTGTACTCTCATGGAGGAACACTCCATATGTGTTACATATATTTATACTCCCCCTTTGAGCTTGAAATGGGACCTCCTTTAATCCTTATCAGTCCTTAAACTTCCATTTCGATTACGATTTGCCCTCAATATTTTTCAAAATTATATTTTAAATTATCTTGTTTGTAAGTATATGATTCAAATGGTTGATCGCCAACTAGGACGAGTCCCAATGGTTAAAGCATTTTCTCTTATGTGAGAATATGAGCTTCCGAAAGTAAAAACTTCAATCCCCTATAGCACCATCTAATTTTGTAGATACTTTGAGCTTCCTAGAAGGATTGAATTGAGGACTATCCAATATACTACCTCTGTCCCTAATTACTTGTCTCTTTTCCTAAATGCATAGGAAAAGTGACAAATAATTACGGATAGAGGGAGTAGTAAATTACGTGAATTTCACCGCAAGGAATCAAATATCTATAATAAATCTAGGAAGCCAGACCCAATTTTTTTCCTTATATATTTGTTATAATCATCTCATCATCTTAACGTTTTGTACATTATCCATATATAAAAGATAGAGATAGATATGTGCAGGTATGTTATACTTGAACGTTTAAGAATGGCAGTGAATGAATGAGAAGGTAATGGAAATACAGAGAATGTATGTATCTATCTGATCCCCACAAGAATCGAGAAGAGTTTTAGGATGGCCTTAGCCTAGGGATTGATAATGGTAGAAAGAACCCTGTGTCATTCATGTGAATCCACCTGACAGACCTCACGCCCTCCCTGGTGTGCTCATTATTTCATTTGCCCTTATCCTTTTTGGCTACTTCCTAATTAAAGATCCTAGGACTATGCAACTTTACATCTCGACCCCCATATTTTTTCCCCCAATTGCATCGTACACACCAGATGGATCTGTGTATAAGCCGGAGGAGCTGCAATGGCGTATAACAGTATATGCTACAAAATATTGTATATACATGGCAGGTTACATTTTATGACTAGATTCTCCGCTTATCTTTGGTTTTCTGACAATGGCGTAAAGTACATGATTTTTTAAATCAAATTATTTGATCTCTCAGAAAACTTTTTGGTCTACAAGTTGAATAGTTAATTTCTTCTAGGAAAAGTTCATTCACGCGGACGGATTTATCTTTAAATTTCCATTACCAGATGAAAAAGAGCTAATAAAACAGAAGTAATTGACTATAATCTGTTGACTCGAGAGAACAGAGAACTGGTTTAGTCATTAATCATTATCACTGATCATCTTATAAAACCAGAAAATATAACAAGTTTCTGAGTAGAAGTTTGTCACATATCCTAGGGCGAAAAAGAAGTTAATTTGTTACTCGTCGTCCTTGTAGGGATACTCTTCAGGGATATGCTTCACAAGTTTCAATTGCAATTCAAACACATCATCTCCTCGTAGCATATCACGGAGCCATGTCACTTCAGTCTTCATTGATACCTGAAAGAAACAGAATAGTCAGACACTGATGAAAGATGAAAATTTCAGAAGTTCCTTCTCAATTTCTCATTGATAAGTAGAATTTGACAGAGAACTAAACTGTGAAACAACAAAGGTCACGTCTTACCATCTCTAGGGCTCCTCTAATGATTCCACATAAGACGTTGCAATAGTGCAGACCCTGACATGTATCGGGGAGTTCAACAAAGTCAACCATTGGATTGTCTTCCAAAATGATACTACAACAAGTCCCGTCAGCATTCCAATTACTTACAGATGCAGCAACTCCCAAGAACATTTTGAAACCCACCTGCACACAAACAGAAGTTCATTTTCAGCCCAAATACACAAATCTCAGCAATCTGTTCTCTATATACTAAACTCTATTATCCTTCTTATTACAACTCAACTGCTGAAATGACTAAAAGCAGACCTTTGCAATATTTTCAGCTGTCTCCTTAAAGTCGACACATCTAGAGACATGAGATTTTGCCAGAAAGTCGTCAATTAGTCGAATCCCCATGTTATATCCCCTGCAAAGCAACTAAGAGTCAGTGTTTCCGTTTACAGCACTGTCATTCTTGACAATACAATGCCATCTATGAAATACAATGAGACTCTAAGAATAACTTCCACTTGAGTTTAGAAGGATGAGTTAAGCTTTACATTTGGTCAAGCTCTTTGTTAACGTCCTCGACTTCTTCAAAATCTGTAAGTAACTGACGCACGATGGCTCCATATGTCAACGTAAACAGTTCAGCATTCTACACCAATTCAATTTCACAGATTATTACAGGCATTCTGCACCTAGTAAAGATATCACTTAAAAAGTTTAAAAGACACTGAGAAACAAACGTTCACTTTGATCTCAATGATGCTAAGAATTTAAACAACAAAAAGCAAAACTTTGAACAACTACCACAGTTAAAATGATGGTACACATCCAGAGCTCAGTAAAACTACTTAGGTAAGAAACATCTGTGCAAGTACGTAGCATGGCTAACAAACAAACATCCAATAAATTCAATTCCATTTGGGTTTATTGGTTCGAGGTAAAAAAGGTTGACGGAGAAACAAAGAAAACGAATGACTAAATTCAATGCAGTAGGTAACTTCTGAAACCTTACCACGCGGTCAATGTTGGCGAAGATGGCATCGCCAGATCGAGGACCAGCTGGAGCCATCGACAAAGATATCTCAGCTCCAACCAAATACACCTACTAAAATTCAAGAGATGAAACCAGAATTATTGAAAATAATCTTTATATAGCAAATATTTAACACAATAACACAAAAAAAAACCCTTAAATAGAACAGTCCATCAAAGTAAATGAAGCATCTTGACTGAAATTTGCATGTATTGATCAACAAAGGTAACATCTTTACTTAGGATTTAGTAATTTAAGTCAACACCAAATAGAAAACGTAACAAACGGACCCCTTTTGCCAATACTTCTTGGAATTTCATCATAACCCAGAAGCTAAAATACCATTGCAGACCCAATTCAACAAGTTAAAGACGAATTTCCAAATACCTTATACCTGGGTTTTCAAGCTTTTAACAGATCTTATATAATTTCATAAGGTTTACTACCAGTATCTTAAGCTACCAAACCGAAAAAGAACACATAAACAAAACTTCTAAGCAAATTATTAACTGGAAATCGAAGTCAACTAACACTGTTATATACAGAGAGAAAGAGACTCACTTGTTAAGCAAAAACGATAGCTTTTGGAAGGCTATTGAAAACGCAGCGTTTTTGAGAAGACGAAGTCAATTGAAGATCAGAGAAGACGGACTTTGAGCAGATGAGAAAGACACGGAGAGAGTACGAAGTAAGAAAAAGATTGAAGAACACACGTGGAGAGAGAGCCAAAACTCACGTGATAAGAAGTAGAAAGGTCCTTTTTAGTCCTCAATATTTATTTCCATGTGCAATATCTCCCATTATATTTTTTTTTGAAGTAATATCTCCCATTATATATAGAGGACGAGCAAATTTTGCCTTGAATATATTCAGTTAGTCCAATTTTATCCAAAATACTTCTCCACTAGGTTGCGAGCCAAGTTCATAAAATGAAAAGGAAAAGGCGAGGGAGTCTTTTACCCTTTAAGATGGTTCGAGGGCATGTACTTTCAATATAAAAAGATGCTAACTCGATCTCAAAACATCATGTATTTTGAGACAGAAATAATATTATTTTTCTTAACTTATGATAGCTTAAACATTCGGATCTCGTTTGGCACACGTGATAAAATCGAAAAGAACAAAGATAAGGATCGTGAGTAAGACAAATAAGTTTTTTTTTTTTCAATTTATGTTAGGCTTTACTATTGGAGAAGTTTTAAAAATTTCTATCCACAATCATTTTTTTAAGTAATTGCAACATTATTTTCCCATTAAGGTCAACATTTTTATTCTTTGATAGTAATAGAAAATTTACCTTGACATATATGAAATGGATGGAGAAAAGTTACAATCTGTGGAATATACAGGTTGTAAAAACATTTTCAAACTCACATACACTCCCCTAAAAGGATAATTATCTTTCGAGTTCTTGCACAATTGTTAAGGGTTTTTTTTTTTTCCTTTTTTTGTTTCATTTATATAGGGTTATACTATTCGAGAAATTTTAAAAATTTCTATCTTCAAAGGAAAAACAAATTCTATCTTTTGAAGTCAATTTTTTTATTAATAAAAAAACCATATATATGTACATGAATTAAGTCTACATACGCTATTTTTCAATGAGAAAAAATAAAATAAAATTGACTAATGAGATAAAAAAGAGTAAGAATTCGTGGAATATACAGATTTGTCAAAACATTTTCGAAAATTTACTTACAAGTCCTTACTGTTTAAGGTCTGACACTCTCCTAAAAAACGCGCGTCTTCTTTACATTTTGACGCTTCCCAAACCAGAATTCGAAACGTTTCAACCAATCTCTGAGTCTCAGACTCGTATATATATATATATATATATATATATATGTATATATGTTCTTCACTGGTTCTTCTCAGTCTTGAACTTGAATTTCTCACTACATCGATTGCGTTCTTCTCTTCTTAAATCAATTCTTATCTGGTTCTCAGTAGAACTTTCATCTGAAAATTTGAAATACAGTTTGAAAATGGGCAAATGGAATTTTCGACGCCCACGATTCCAGCGTCAGAGACGCGATTGGCCACTCTCATACGACCGTGAACCGCTCATTCCCCGTTCAGGTTTGTATTTCAATCCCAACAACTCTTTCTTCGTTTACAAACTTACTCTCATTGGATTGTTTTAGCTTTGGATCGATCCTGTCAATTTGAAATGAATTCATCGTGGTATTGTTTGTGGAATTTGTTATTATTTAGATTATGCTTCGTGGGTTCAAAAATCCCAATTGAAATCTTGTCTTAGTGATTTGTGCTTGGAGATGATAAAAAGCGCAGGATTCTTGAAATTGAAGGAGATGATGTTATCGTGTTGCATTGATATATGCTTTGTTTTTATGGGAATTGGGATAAACAGTTTTGATATTCAAATGTGTCGTCTTGGAAGTAATTTTTCTGCTTTGTTCGTATTGGAATTGTTTGTAGCTTTGGTTTTTGAATATGAATTTTTCAATCATGTTATACAGGGTTTACCGATGAAGGGGTGCCTGCTTGGGAAAAGAAGTTCTGTGCTTTGGTCGGATTGATACCTTGGCAGAAAGTTTTGGATACTAAGATTAACATGCCATACCTACATAAAAATGTAGATAGTTGGGAGGCTTCAGCTGCTGAAGAAGCATTCCAAAATGCGAGAAAACGGTTTTGGGCCGAGGAAAACGCCCTCTCATGCGACATCCCTTTGCCAGATCCCGATAAGTATATAGATGATATTGATTGGGAGTCTGAAATCGATCTGCAGCTGGTCAAGGAATTAGACCAAGCACTTTTTGTTCCTGATGATGCAGAGACCGAGTTGGATGATGAAGGGCATAAAAGTAAGAAGGCAAGGAACTCTGATAAAGATCAATGTAATGCTCAGAGTTCACCCCAATGGGGTCGTGACCAGACTGACTCGGCGAATTTAACGGCTGTGGCCCGTCATCTTTCTCAAAATGATGAAACTTCTCCTTGGGGAGACAGCGCCTGGGACCAGGTGAGAGGAAGCTTTGCTCAGCCGATGAACGGAGACAATCCGTGGGGCCCGAGCCAGAGAGAAGAGTCGGCAAATAATAATGGATGGGACAGTCAGGGAGGAGCTAATACTGCTTGGGGCTGGAACCAATCAGAGTCAAGAAACTCGAATGAAGCTGCAAAGAATTCTTGGGGAGGTTATGATGGCAGAGGAAACTCTGGTCGGTCGGCAAATTGGAGTAACGGAAACAATATGTGGGACGGGAGCCGGAGTAATGAAGCTGCCAAGAATAACCGATGGGGTTGGACTGAAGGGAGACATAATTCCGGTCAGTCGTCAACCTGGAAGAATGGAAACAATGGTCGGGATCCGAGCCAGAGCAATGAGTCAGCCAAGAACAATGGGTGGAACAGTTGGGCAAATAATAACGCTCGAGAGTCGAGGAACTTTAACACAGGTTACAACTCACGGGGACACAATTCTGGAAACTCGTGGGGATCAAATCCAAGGGGGGGTTCTTCTCGTTATTATGCCGGTAGAAAAAACCATTCAAGGTTTGAAAGATAGTATTGTTTCTTTTATTGATAGTCTTGTATTGTTGGTTTATAGTTACAACTTGGCTGCTTCTGCTGATAGATGTTTTATCAAGTTTGATCAATACTGATAGGAAGCTTCCATCAAGTTTGATTACAAAGTTTACAACTTTTCTTGATACTTTTCTTTCCTTACAATGTTATTAATCTACAAGAGTTTTAACTTTTATTTTGGATCTACTCATAGATTTCCTCCGGCTTAGAAAATCTTACTAAAAGCAACATCGATCACTAGCAATTCGGCATACGTATTATATATATGGACTTTGCATTCTGCATGCATGAATCTCTGAGACATGAAAATTGGCTCAAGAATAGGCATTTCATTTTGTGCAATAGATTAAAGTTTTATGATTGCTGAGTATGCATGAGTATGTAACATGAGAATTTTTGGAAGGAAGATTACAATTGAAGGCACATGAGTATGAAATTAAGTTTCAAACATGATTCATTCCAGTACTGGGAGCAAACTAATAAAAGGAAAACTAAGTAAAAGAAAAGTTGCTGAATACACACGTGTAATTTATCAGTAACCAAGAGAGCGGATTGGTGTAGGCCACATTGGAGCCATAACTGGGAAGGCATTAGTGGCAACACGGGGGCGACTAAAATCAAGAACCGAATGGACAAAGCGGCTTTGAAACAGCTTAATTTCCTTTTTCCTGAGGTTGCACAACACAATTTCACCATCTCCGCCAACTCTAGTATAAAGAATATCAGAATCATATAGGTCGATTGCAAGCGGCAACAGTTGATATAGCAACGGCCTTCTATTCACCTCAATCTCCGACCACCTAAGTTCACCCAATAGATCTAAATCAACATCGTGCACCAAATTCCATTCTCCTCCTGATTCTGGATTCAAGTCCTTGAGCTCCCAAACACTCCTACTGATATGACATCCACCTGAGCGTGACTTTGTCAATGCAAAATATCTGAAGGAACCTTTGCAAACTCCAAGGATAGCCCTTAGAGTCTGACATTCTACTTCAAATCTATTAGGAGTTCTGATTGTGTGCAGGACGGGTCGTTGGATGTTGTCTTGAGGATTGTAAATACATATATTTGACTGGAAGTGATTGAACCAAAATCCCATACCTTGGTGAAAAATCAAGTTCTCAATATTTTCAGATATATTAATACTACCGTAGGGTTTATCTGGAAAATCTATGTTACGGTACTCACTCCATTCATTAGTTTCGGAAGAAAATTCATGCAAACTTATTTCTGTATGACAACGTCTTCTTCCATCATACTTACAAAGATAGATGAATACAACTCTAAAGTTGTAATTAGTGTTGATGGTAACATGATCCTATTGTCCTTCATTCTTCTTCTGATATGAAATATAAGGGTCGCACATGAATCCAACAACGACCTTGTCATAAAGAACACTACGAATAGTCTTATAATTAGGATTCGGGGGGAGGGTAGCATATTGCCTAGTGAGCGGGTTACATATGCAGTACTTCGTTTCTCCGAGTCGGCAAAGTAACAAATCATTGCATGATGCTATCACACTAACATCAAAATCTCTGTTGCTAATTTCTCTAAGAAACACAGGGAAGTTCTCAACTTGCAATTCAGGAGATATGGGCACGAAGTGCGAAAGCTTATCAGGATTTCTTAGATTGATATGGTGATTCGAAAAGCTGGTGATAAGAAAATTCGAAGAGATTATGCCAAACCAATGTTTGCAAACTAGTTGGCAACGAATGATGGACTTTGCTTCGGGTAGCTTGCTGAAAACATCGATCAACAGGTTTTCCGGGAGATTATTGATTATCGGTTGTTCACGTTGAATGACTGATTTGTGGAGATGATCTGCTTGCTCTACTTTCATCATCATGCACCAGCTAGAAAACACAAAAAAGAAAATTAAAAATATTTTCCGACGAACAAACCCTTGTGTAACTAAACCCTAATAGGTGAACACGAAAAACTACTCCCGGATTTCGTATTCACGGGATTACTAATTGTAATTAATTAAGTCTTCATCCGGATACGGTAAATACGGGACAAGCTTAATTAAGCCTTGTCCCGGATACCTCATACACGGGTACGGTATCCTGGCTAATTAATTACACTCTCACCCGTATTCTTTGAATCCGGGACAAGCTTAATTAAGCTCGTCCCGTATTTACCGTATCCAGGACACATTAATCACGTAATTAAGTTAATTGTCCCGGGAATGGTATTTCCGAGAAGTGTACATTTGGCCACAAAAAAAAAAACTCATTTTCTTGTCTACTTATTAGGGGTGGATTATACAATTATAATTTTCCGCTGCTAATATATACTCCTAGCTTTCAACGTCTCGGGTTCGATACTAAGTGCGATAATTCCCTTTCTTTTCTTTTTTTGCCATCTCTCAAGTCTCAAGCTCTTTAATGATATAAAATCATATTTAGTCCTTATACATATATAGCTGCTTTAACATTAATCCTTAAATTAGAAAAAAAAAACATGTAATCCTCATATCTTAACAAGCATAATTTCTTTTAGCAAGTTTTTGACATGATTTCAAACACTATAAGATTATTTCTTAAATAAAAAATATTAACAATAAAAATTTTATCCCTTGAACTAAATAAATGTTTTTTCAAAACCATTTGAAATTTAAATTTTAATGGATATCGATTTGGTGTAGACATAAAAAAGAATTGAGGTTAAATGCTAACATTCTTACAATCTATCTCAATTTCTCTTAGGCTACAAGCCTGAAGATAAAAAGAGTCGATACAATCAAAAGGCTCTGATCATAAGTTTTTCTAAATTGGATGACTTTGTAATTTTCTTTTTAGCATAGTTTCACTCCTCTTCTCATGTCTATTTTTTTCTTATACTCCAAATAATGACTTTATGTATTTTAAACCTTCAGTTTCAATATTATTTTTTCACCTGGATTAGGCTACAAAGAGGATATCTTTATGTAGCAGCCTTTAAAAATTAGTACTGTTATCCTTGACTTTTACTCGATCGATGTTTTGTATTTTTGGATTCAATCATATGGACCTTATGTATTTGGTCAATAACATTCATGAAGTACATGTTATAATTGAACATAAAAATACAAAACATCATGTATATATTTTGAGACGAATGTAGTATCAAATAAGATTTATTATTTTGAAAGATAATCTTCAATCATTTTGAAGTTTACAACAATCCAAATATGCCACTAATTATGGAAGACCCAATATTGATCGTAGAAGAAGAAGAAGAATCAGGAGCGGCGTAAATTCCATCGCCAGTACCGGTCAAACTTTGAAGGAAGCTCTGACCAACCTGTTGAGCAACTCCTTGAACTACATTATCCATTAATCCAGTACCATTATAATTATGAGGATTATTATTATAATAGCTCATAATATTACTTTGACCATTAACATGATAGTAATTATTCGGCTGCTGCAGGCCTCTCACTGCCTCAGGAAACGAGCTACGGCGATCATAGACCTGAAATAAATATTAAAACTAATTAATTATGATTATATGATATGATGTATATTGAGTCTCGTTTGTTTTAAATTTGAAGGATGTGAAGTGTGTGTATATATGTATATTAATTACATGGCCAATATTATTGAAAGACGACGACGTTGCACAATGAAGATGAGCATCGAATTGGCAAGCGTCGCATCGGTAGAGCCAGCAGTTGGCTCCCGCTCCAATGCTAATATCTCGACAAATATCACAAGAGAAGTCAAGAGGGAAGTATGGAGAAGAGAATTTAAGAGACAGGGCGTGAGGATGATGAGAGCGCGAGTGAGGCGGGAGTAACAGCGGCATGGAGGCGCAGAGCGGGTGTAAATCAAAGCAGCAGTCTTTGCAATTGTAACTGAAACCAGCCTGGTTGTTGTAGTGACACGCGTTGCATTTGAATAGGCCGTCAGGGTACGGAGAGGTTGGGAGTAAGGTGAGGGCGTGTTTGGGGTGAGATGGATGTGTTATATACTGAGGATGTTTCGCACAAGAGACGTGTAGCCAATAATTGCACGCTTTACAATTGTATACCATGCTACACTCATCTTGGAATTGTTTGAATATAATTAAATGTTTGCACCCTGAACATAAAGGAGGCGGTGGCAGCGGCATGGCGGCCGCTTCCTGGTGGTACTTGCCGGTGTTTATTAGCTCTAGACGGTGAGGATGGCTGTGATGTTGGATGAATGCCTCATGGCTTAGTCTCCCCATATTTTGATCTCTCGTTTCAGTAGACAATGAAATTAATGATGCAGCATATATATATATATGTGATATTAAAGGAGCTGTTTGCGAGCTTTTAATTTCATTTGGATATTGATTTGATCGTTTGATGTTTCGGAATTTGTAAAGCCAATACTCCGAATACAGTAGACTTTCTGCTTTCGTAGGAAGTTTCGTAAGTCAATGCAACACATTCGTTTACTCTATAAATTACTTGACATAGTATAATGGTGTGGATCAGTATATAAGTATACAATTCTATTTGGTAGACTAGTTCCATCAATATAAATATTTATACATTGATGGATTTTCTATTTAGGAAAAAAGTACTAACTAGTGGAATATTATTTTGGCCAACTCTCTCTTGTAATACTGTAGTTATTAATTATAAATAATTGAGCTAAAAATGGCTATTCATGACAGAACGACGACTCTTTCTCTTCTGGGATTTTTGGTTTTAATTTTAATTGCTTTTGTATGATGCAATGACCGACTTTTCAGACAAATAAGCAGAATATATTGTAAAGGTGGAATGACAGAATTAATTCTCCATTCGGTCCATTTACGTAATGAAAGTCGCAAATGTTAATATAATATATTATTTATTAATCTAAACCCATAAATATATATTTATGTAAATAAAATAACTATTGAAACTAATATAAGGTAAGACTGGAAATAATAATTCAAATATGTATGAATTTCATAAAACTTGAAATAGATAAAATCAAATTTCATTATGCGACACTTGGAGTGGATTGGAGGAAATATATCTTTTTTTTTATATATAATTGGAGGGAATATATCTGTTCCTAATTAATATTAGGAAAATTTACCATACATAAATTTAAGTTGTATTTATTTTGCAGTACTGTGACCTGTAAATAAGCATGAAAAAGGAAAAGAGTAAATTATAAAACCATCCACTAAGTTTACCTTACGAATTATTGCCTCCGTTTCTAATTACTTGTCATATTTTTTATATATACATATTATATAGGGAATATGATAAATAATTAAGGACTAGGGAGTATTAAAAAAAAAAAAAAACTTGCAGTTGAGTTCCGTCAAAGTATCCTTAGTTTATAGGTGACGTCAATGAAGCCAATCCTACTAGTTGAAAATAAAAATACAGTGATTGAACTTACATGTCCATATATATATGTACAGTCAACATGATTATTCTCAAACGACATTTCTACTAAACTGGGAGGATTGGTAAGTAAGCATATATATATATGAACCTTATGAGAAGTAGTCTACTGAAGATAGACGGTATGATCAGTCACGCACAACCGAGTCTAAATGGTAATATTGCATCATGTTCGAATAGAATTGAAAATACTAAATCCAAAAAGGTTGGGGAATAGAGAGAGTATGATCAAATTAACACAAGTTAATAAGTTTCAAACATGGTCAATTTATAGTACTACTAGCAAACTAGGAAAAAGAAAATGTAATAATAGTTCAATAACCAAGGGAGCGGATTGGTGTAGGCCACATTGGAGCCATAACTGGGAAGACATAAGTAAAAAAGAAATGCCTATAGATGGGGAATAACGAATGGTCAAAGCCGCTTTGGAACATCTTCATCTCCTTTTCCCTAAGGTTGCACAACAAAATGTCACGATCATCTATGCCAACTCTAATATAAAGAATATCAGCATCGTCTGGATCGATCGCTAGTGCCGACATTGAATAAAAGTAACCGTACACGTCCTAGTCTGCCAAAGGTTACCCAATTGATGTAGATCGACATAGTGCACCAAATTCCATTCTCCTCCTGAATTCAAGTCCTTCAGCTCCCAAACACTCGCAGCAATATGCCCCCTTAGCAGCGACGGATCTGGCCCTTAAAGCTAGCCCGCGGATTTTACCGTTGAAAATTTTTGTCCATAGAGTCTTGTAGTATTCTTCATTTTTTTTTAAACCTAGCCTTAGTTATTGCTCCGATAATTTTTTTTGTCCATATAGTGTAGTACTATTCTTATTTTTTAAAAAAACCTAGCCCTAACTGCTGCTCCCCTACGCTACCTGCAGATCCATCCCTGCCCCTTAGCGTCAATGTAAAATATCTCAAGGAACCTTGGCAAACTCCAAGGATAGGCCATGGGCTCATCAGACATTCGTCTTCGAATCTATTAGGAGGTCCGATGGCATGCAGGACGGGTCGTTCGATGTTGTCTTGAGGATTGTAAATACATATATTTGAGTGGTAGTGATTGTACCAAAATCCCATACCTTCATGAAAAATCAGATTCTGTAAATGTTCAGTTGAACCAAACATATGGTACTGTTGATCTGGAAAATCTATGTTATGGTACTCGCTCCATTCATTAGTTTCAGAAGAAAATTCATGCAAACTTATTTCTGTATGACGAAATCTTATTGCATCAAACCTACAAAGAGAGATGAATACAACTCTATAATTGTGCTTAGGGTCAACAGTAACGCGATCCCGTTGTCCTTCATTGTTCTTCTTTTTGTACAAAATATAACAAGGGTTCAACACAAATCCAACAACGACCCTGTCTTCATGATCACTAGAAATAATCTTAGGAGTCGGGGGACAACATAATGCCTTGTAAGCGGATTACATATGCAGTACTTTGTTTCTCCGAGTCGGCAAAGTAACAAATCATTGCTAGATGCTATTACACTAACATCAAAATTTCTATTGCTAAATTTCCCTCGGAAAAACAGGGAAGTTCTATATTTGCAATTTAGGACTCATAGGCACGAAGTGAGAAAGCTTATCAGGATTTCTAAGATTGATATGGTGATTCGAAAAGCTGCTGATAAGAAAAGTCGAAGAGATTCCAGAAGAGATTATGCCATACCAATGTTTGCAAACTAGTTGGCAACGAATGATGGACTTTTTTTTTTTTGATCAATCAATATATAGTTTATAAATATATAAAACTCAAAAGAGTTGGTATCTGTACATATCACAGCTCTATAGGAGCCAGTCCAACAAAAACATATATTAAGCTAAAGCTATCCGTACACAATTCATAATCTCTTGAAACACTTAATCAGCTAGAAAACTAGTTTGACTGAAGACTAGTTCATTACGAGCTCGCCAAACGTAGTACACAGTAGCCACTAGAGCTGTTCCCTCTGTTTTGCCAAAGTACTTTTCCTCATCGCTCTTCTGCAAAATAAGCCCACAATCCGTCTCCAGTTATATAGAGGTTGTACCTGCACAAATCGACATACATCAGTCCAAACCAATTTAGTAACGTCACACTCAAAGAATAGGTGGGATGTGGTTTCTTCGACGTTTCTGCAAAGCGGGCACAAGTTATCCATTACGGTGCCCCAACAAAATAATCTTCCCTTTACAGCGAGCCTATCTTTGATAGCCATCCACATAACGAATGATGGACTTTGCTTCAGGCAGCTTGCTGAAAACTTCGGTCAGCAGGTTTTCCGGGAGATTATTGATTATAGGCTGTTCATGTTGAATGACTGATTTGTGGCGACGATTTGCTCGCTTTACTTTCATCATATACACTAGCCAGAAATAACAAAAAACTAAACCCTACTGGCTACTCGGGCACTATTAATTTATAGCTTTCGTTATTGTGAATAGAGGAGGCCACTCATGTTTTGGAACTTGCCTTGATCGCCCTTTAAGAACTTTTGAAACTAAACATCCTCATCGCTACCAGACAAATATATGTATTTACAATCCTCAAGACATCATCGAACGACCTGTCTTGCACGCCATCAGAGCTCCTAATAGATTCGAAGACGAATGTCTGAGCCGATGGCCTATCCTTGGAGTTTGCCATGGTTCATTGAGATATTTTGACATGACAAAGTCACCCTCAAGGGGAGGTCATATCGGTGTGATTGTTTGGGAGCTGAAGGACTTGAAATCCGGAGAAGAATGGAATTTGGTACACATTGTTGATCAACATCGATTGGGCAACCTTTGGCAGTCGGGGTTTGAGAAGAGTACGTATGGGATAATCTATGCAGTCTCGGCACTAGCGATCGATCCAGATGATGCATATTTTTATATTAGAGTCGGCAGAGATGATCGTGACATTGTGATGTGCAACCTCAGGGAAATGGAGATGAAGATAGCGGCTTTGACAGTTCGTTCCGACTACGAACGCATAATTTCACTTTCTTCTCAGTTATGGCTCCAATGTGGCACACGCCTATACGCTCCCTTTGTTATTAAACTATATTACATTTTCTTTTTAGTTCGCTAGCTAGTAGTTTAAATTAATCATGTTTGATACTTAATTTGATCATACTCTCCATTCCCCAACTTTTTTGGAATTTGTATTTGATCATGGCATTACCAGCCATTAAGACTCAGTGATATTGGATCATGGCGTCTATCTAGACTACTTCTTATAAGGTTCATATATGCTTACTTGATAATCCTCCCCGTTTAGTCGAAATGTCGTTTGAGAGGTCTTAAAAGTATTTCAGGAGAATAATCATGTTGATTGTACATAATCCAAATTTTCCATAAAAGGTGGAAGACGAGATGTTTTGGTTCTTCTAATTAAAGTTAGAATTAATTTTGTTTACGACTTATTATAAGTGTCAATCCAGTTTTCTCCAACTCTTAAATTTACAAACAATTTGATCTCCAAGTCTTGAAGAAGAAGAATTAGAATATGAACTTCTATTAACAAAATCCAAGCTATCTCCAATTCCTAGATTTTGTGTAACTTTTATATGTATAATCATTTTTGTTTATTCTTAAGTAGGATTACATACGTAAGTGCTGCTATTATCATAAGGAAAGCACGTCATAATATTATCATAAGGAAGGACCATTCCCTTGATCAAATCGGAAAAAATCTAGTAGCATTCTTGGTTGTCTCTAGCAAGGTGGCCTACCTATTATTGGTATCATTCGAGCGTTATGAAACCCTTCAAGAAACCTTCTATCAGCGTCGGTGTCATTCAACTAACTATTGAGCTGGCAATATGATTATCAGTAAGGATCGTCCATTATGCACAATGCCATCTTAAGTCTTGACCAATCCCAAAGATGCTCGACTATCAATACAAACAAAAGAATACAATTATACGCTTATAAGAACCCAGACATAACATCAAAATGAGTTAACAGATATAATAAGACATAATAGAAGATTTGTTTAAAGTTTTGGAATAAATGTACCTGCTTGTTTGCTCTCTTCATCTAAACCACTGGAAGACAACAGATTTACTATCATTTCTGCTGTTGTATCATCTGCAGAGAAGCCCTTTTCACAAGCTTCTCGAAGAAGTTCCATAGCTTTTACAACATCATTGTTGCGAATACAACCTTTGATAATTACGTAGTATATTATAACAACGATCGTCTGCAGAGCAACCAATTTCTTCCATTTCTCTAAATAAATTTAATGCTTTTGTCAGGAGGCCTTCGCTGCACAGTCCTTGTATCATTATAGAGTACGTAGGCACAGTGGGCAGTAGCCCGTTTGATTTTGAGACTTAAAAACATATCTTTTGCCTCCTGAAGCTGACCAGACTTGCACAGAGCATGAATGACAATATTATAGCATTCGATAGAAGGATATAAACCATTGCCTTGCATCAATTTAAACAAGTCTATTGCCTCATGTAGCTTCCCATTGTTTATTAAGCCATCCAATAAAGTCGAATAAGTGATCATGTTCGGAAGTTGACCTGAAGAACACATCTTGCTGAAAAGTTGTTTTGCATCCACAACTCTCCTAGCTTGTAACAAGCCACTTAGAAGAGTGTTGAAAAGTAAGCGTATTTGGAAATAACCTTATTCCAGACATCTCGTCAAAGAGTTTTATTGCCTCATCTATCATATCCGATTTGCAATATCCATTTATGAAGATGCTATAACTTCTCACATCAGGGGAAATACCTTTGGAAACCATAGAATGAAACAAAGTTTTGGCTTCCTCCATTTGACCTCGTAAACAGTGGCCATCAATCAGTGCACTGAATATTACAACATCGGGCTTCTGACCATGTTCGATCATCGTTTTGACAATTTCCTCAGCTTTTGAAACCAGGCCTTCTTTACAGTATGCATCGGTCAATATGGTAAATGTACGGTTGCTTGGCTTGATATTTTGCACAACCATCTCATCCAATAGAGTTTTAGCTTCTCCCCACATACTTTTTTTGCAGACACCATCAATTAATGAGTTGTATGTTACAACTGTAGGTGTGATGCTTTTTCTCTTCATTTCAGCAAAGAGATCAAAAGCTTTCTGGATTTGCATATCCTTACACAAACCATCGATAACTGTGCTATATGCCACGACATCAGGCTCAAAACCCCCTTTATACATCTTTCCCAACAATTGAATGGCCTTATCAACATTGCCTACTTTGCACAAACCATTGAGAATCGTGCTGTAAGTAACTAAATTAGGTTGACAACCTCTCTTGACCATATCATCAAACAATGTAACAGCTTCCGAGACTTGACCCTTTTTGCACAAACCATTGATCAATGAGTTAAATAGTATAACACTAGGCTTGAAACCTGTTCTAGTTATCTCCCGAAACAGTTTAAAAGCTTCATCAACATTGCCTATTTGGCACAAACCGTTCACAATTGTACTGCAAATAATAAGGTCAGGCTCATGACCGTCCTTCACCATGTCATCAAATAAACGCAGAGCTTTAATGACTTCCCCTTGTATGCACAAGTCATTGATTAAAGTACTGAAGGTGATGACATCAGGTTGAAAACCAAGTTTCAGAATCTTTCCCAATACAGAGAAACCGAAATCGACTTGACCCCGGCGACATAGACAGTTGATTAAGATGTTCATTGAGGCAATATTAGGTGATATACCGGACAAAGTAATCTGCTAAACAAAGAAATAGCGGAATCATAATGCTTCATCCTGGCAATTGCCCCTAATAATTTATTGAATTCGACGATGGATGGATGAGGATGGATAGATATAATGGTATTAAACACAGAGATAGCATCATCAAGACTGTATCGGACCAGAATGTTGTAATCTAACATTATCAGCAGGAATAGACTTAGAGTGAGAGTAAGCTCTTACACTATCAGAAGCAGCAAACATGGTTGAAGGAAGAAGATGAAAACTCATCGACTCGTTGATTTGGTGAAGACGAGAACAACCAAAAGAATTTCTCCATCCCATCATCTACTCTACTCTACTCTGCTCTGCTCGTTTTGTCTTTCTAATGGCGGATTGAATTTTAATAAGCCAAAAATGCATCGGACCAAAATTAATTCGAATCAAACATTTTTTACTAGTAATTCGGCTTGACGAATAAGAATTGATATGAACCACATGAAACAAACCAATTTCAACTTTCGATTTTCAATTGGCTGGTCCAATGAACCGACTAAAATTAGTTGACTCGGACTTGATTGATTCATTTGGAAAGCTGATTTTTGGTTAAAAAAATAAAAACAAAATTTACTTCTTTCTGTCAATTAAAAATGTATTAAAATTAAAATAAAAGAATAATATTCCATAAGTTAGTATTTTTTTTTTCCTAAATAGAAAATCCATCAATGCAACTATATATGGAACTAGTCAATAGTAATTTATACAGTTTTTCAGAAAAATAATTTATAGAGTAAACAAATGCGTTGCATTGACTAACAAAACTTCCAACGAAAGCAGAAAGTCTACTGTACTCGGAGTATTGATCATTCGATGTTTGGAATTGGTTAAGTTTCTTTTTTAGATGATTTTAAGAGAATTTTGTCGAAGCAATAGATCGAAAATTCGACAATTATACATGAAATATTGGGGACCCAATCTATAGTCGAAAAAAGGAAGAGAGGCATATAAAAATCATGGGTTGTCCGAGTCAATGGGCAAACTAATACTCCATAATAAACCTTATAAGAAGTAGTCTAGATATACGACATGATCCGTCACAACCGAGTCTTAATGGAAATGCCATGATGAAGCATCCTATTCGAATAGAATCGAAATACTAATTCCAAAAAATTTGGGGAATAGAGAGAGTATGATCAAATTAACAAATTAAGTTTCAAACATTTATACTACCAGCAAACTAAAAAGATCATGTAATATAGTTCAATAACCAAGGGAGCGGATTGGTGTAGGCCACATTGGAGCCATAACTGGGAAGACATAAGTGGAACTGATAAGTCTGATATAGTTAAATGACGAATGGTCAAAGCGTCTTTGGAACATTTCCATCTCCTTTTCCCTAAGGTTGCACAACAAAATGTCACGATCATCAATGCCAACTCTAATATAAAGAATATCAGCATCATCTGGATCGATCGCTAGCGGCGACACTAAAAGTAATCGTACTCGCTCAAGTTCTCATTACCCGTCCACCAAAGGTTACCCAATCGATGTAGATCGACATAGTGCACCAAATTCCATTCTCCTCCTGAATTCAAGTCCTTCAGCTCCCAAACACTCGCAGCAATATGTCCCCTTAGCGTCAATGTAAAATATCTCAAGGAACCTTGGCAAACTCCAAGGATAGGCCATCGGCTCATCAGATATTTGTCTTCGAATCTATTAGGAGCTCCGATGGCTTGCAGGATGGGTCGCTCTATCTTGTCTTGAGGATTGTAAATATATATATATATATATATATATATACATTTGACTGGTAGTGATTGATCCAAAATCCCATACCTTCATGAAAAATCAGGTTCTGCATATAATCAGATGGACCATGCATAAGTTTATCTGGAAAATCTATGTTACGGTACTCGCTCCATTCATTAGTTTCAGAAGAAAATTCATGCAAACTTATTTCTGTATGAAGATTTCTTCTACAATCATACCTAGAAAAATTGATGAATACAACTCTATAGTTGTAATTACGGTTAATGGTAACATGATCCCATTGTCCTTCATTCTTCTTCTGATATGAAATATAAGGGTCGCACATGAATCCAACAACGACAAACCGTTGCATGATGCTATTACACTAACATCAAAATCTCTGTTGCTAATTTCTTTAAGAAAAACAGGGAAGTTCTCTATTTGCAATTGAGGAATTACCGGCACGAAGTGAGAAAAGCTTATCAAGATTTCTAAGATTGATATGGTGATTTGAAAAGCTGGTGATAAGAAAACTCGAAGAGATTCCAGAAGAGATTATGCCATACCAATGTTTGCAAACTAGCTGGCAACGAATGATGGACTTTGCTTCGGGCAGCTTGCTGAAAACTTCGATCAGAAGGTTTTCCGGGAGATAGTTGATTATCGGTTGAACGACTGATTTGTGGAGACGATTTGCTTTCATCATTATGCACCAGCCAGAAATCACAGAAAAAGAAAGAAAGAAACAAAGAAAGAAAGAAGGGTTCTGATAAAACTAAACCCTACCGGCTACTCAGGCACTATCGATTTATAACTTTCGTTATTGTGAACAGAGGAGGCCACTCATGTTCTTGGAACTTGCCTTGATCACCCTTTAAGAAATTTTTAAACCTAAAACATCCTCATCAACGTTTGAGACCTATCACTCACTCCCTCATTATTACGGAGTATTATTTTAATTTTCCACCGAAAAAAAAAATCAAAAAATATATATAAAAGACTTAAGAAAAAGATGTAAAAATATTGAAACCAAGCATTAGATTAAGGTCATCATAATGAGATATATAATATTAAAACTCCCTTTTGATATTATTTAAACCTCCCTTTTGGGCCGGTTTCGAGTACGAGAAAGCACAGGTTCTTGCACTTCTATCAAAGAAATTTTCTCAGCCTCCTCTGAAACTTCCTCTACAGAAATATCCTCATCGTCGATATCTTCATCCTCATCCTCATCCTCATCGTACTCTTCCATTTCCTCTGCTTCCCTGATTGCTTGATTTATTGCTTGCTGCTCAATCAAACAATAAAGTCAGAAGCTTTTATGATGTAAATTCAACTTATTCTCCAAGTGCTTTCAGAAAACCCTCAAATCATAAGTTCATAACCAAAATTTTCTACTAAAAGGAAGAGAAAAAAGTTTTATTGAACTGGATGTGTTTAACAAAACATAAGGTAGCTTTCATACATAGCAGTTGGACTGTTTGACATCTTGACATTATGCGCTTATAAATGTTCAATGCTGAAGACGATAAAGTTACTTATACTTTGAGATTCAAACGACTTCCAACTTCAAGGCCAAGAACACGACTCAATTGGAAGGAACTCCATAGCTTGCAATGGAAAACTAAAACAATACTCCCTCCAAAAATACATCCTCTTTTACATAGGAAAAGGCATGTATTTTCGGACGGATGTAGTAATGCTTATGCTAATTGCATATTACAGATCACCCACAAAATTATTTTCATCAATAAGAAGAATTACAAATTCCATTGCCAAGTTTTAGGACACCATTTTCAACTAAACATGATACAAATCCATTCTTCAAATTCATGAAGTGCAAATTTCATCAC